>NC_134898.1:29319607-29552107 GCF_041734735.1 Babylonia areolata
AGTGAGTGAGTGAGTGTGTGTGTGTGTGTGTGTGTGTGTGTGTGTGTGTGTGTGTGTGTGTGTGTGTGTGTGTGTGCCAGTGCATACGTGAGCGAGTGAGCGTGCGTGTGTGTGTCTGGGAGAGAGAGACAGACAGACAGATAGATAGAGACAGAGAGAGACAGAGAGAGACAGAGAGAGGGAGAGAAGACAAGACAAGACAATACATGACAAAATCTTTATGATCGAGGGTAACAGATAAGCAAGTAACATGTTGTTTTGTTGTGGGTTTTTTTTTTTTTTTACATCCAGCACTTTCCCTAGACGGAGAGGATATAAAGGTAAGAAAAGTGAATAAAGGACGAAGCAAAATAAGAGAGAGAGAACAAAAAAAGAAAAGAAGGAAAAGAAACACACACACACACACACACACACACACACACACACACACACACACACACACACACACACACACACACACACACACACACACAAGAAAAAACAAAAAACAAAACAACAACAGCAACAACAGCAAAAACAAGAGAGGCGAGGTCTTCAAGACTCACTTGTGATAAAAAAATTTTTTAAATCTAATCGTTAAAATGGGTTCTGTATTTGTTATTATAAAGCTTCGGGTTAAAATAAAATAAAATAAAATATAAATAAAAAGTCCTAACGGCAGATTCGAACCCCGAGTATTCGGGTGAGAAGAAACTGTCTTACCCAATACACTATCAGTTTCAGTTTCAGTTTCAGTACCTCAAGGAGGCGTCACTGCGTTCGGACAAATCCATATGCGCTACACCACATCTGCCAAGCAGATGCCTGACCAGCAGCGTAACCCAACGCGCTTAGTCAGGCCTTGAGAAAAAAAGAAAAAAAAGGTGAATAAATAATAGATAAGCGTACATAAATAAATAAATAAATGAATAAATAAATAAATAAATAAATAAATAATTATAATATAAAAAAGGTTGTAATAATAATAATAATAAATAAATAAGACAACAATGATGATAAATAAGCAAATAAATGTAAAACATGAAGACACACATTCACACATACACCCACACATGCATAACAGATATGCACCAAACATGCAGTTTCACAGATATGAAAGCACAGTCAAATACACATAAACGTACATGAGCCCCAGCACACACACACACACACACACACACCACACCACACACATTACCCTGCACCTCCTCTACCCCCCTCCTCCACACACTCATTTCTAGGCTACGTATCGCAGCTTCCACGGCATACAAAGATATACACACCCGCACGTTCCAGTATCCTGTTGCTCCCACAGTGTAGGCATGCATACACCCACATACCTCATCCTCTACCCCCCACCCCCACCCCCCATACCCCCCGCACCCCCACCTCCCCCTCACACACACACACACACACACACACACACACACACATACGCACGTGCACAGAACTCTCCTGACACTTGTGTACACTTACACCCTCGCGCATGCACAAACGCACTCAAAAACACAGACCCACACATCACACAAACACACACATACACACACGCACAGAGGCTGCCACTGATTGGCCGCAAGAGGGATGGGAAAAGATCTCTGATGCCAAGAACGTGGCGTCTAGTGTGTTGCTCAGTCTATTGTATTTGGAAAAGCCCACAGAGATTCTGTTCCATTCTGAAGAAATTTGCGCAATGTTGGTTTGGAAATGATGCCGATATTTGTTTGATTTGCAAAGCATCGTGCTCTACAATTCATGTTAGACTTACGGCCGCTCCCTCTCTCTGCTTTTATTTCTTTGAGGCGATCGATGGTGTGATGGCTTTGTACCTGTTCTTTTCGATATTCTTTGACTTTTCTGAGGATTTCCGATTTTCCTAGATGTAGGCTGCTCGTTGGTGTTGCGTTACCAGCAAGTCTGTCAGCTCGCTCATTTCCCTTAACACCTGCATGTCCCGGGTAGTATGACCATGTGAGTTTTTTAATCTGAAAGTTGCGCATTGCCTTATGCCACTCTGGGCTTCCAATTCCGTTTTCTGTATGAGGTTCATTGAGTCGGTTAGAATCATGGCATGTTGGTTTCCGGGCGTATGGATGGACGATAGCTACTGGCATGTGTCACAGCTTCAACTTCCATCGTTAGGCTGGAGGTTGTGACTTTGTAGGCAGCATTCTCTTCCCTAATTGTTTTTCCATTTTGTTTCGCAGTGAATCCCCAACCAGACTGGTCTTTGGTGACTGAGCCATCTGTGTATATGATGATGTCCTCTTCTTTACTGTAGCTTCACTTCCGTATCAGTTTTGCCCTCTGGCCATTCCCGACAATGTCTTCCTAGACTTGGTGAAATGGCTGTGTTGAATAGATGGTTGAGGTTTTCGGGGTTTTTCTCCTATTCTTTTGTTTCTTTCAGGTCTTGTAGTCGGCATACTAGCTGGATTGGGTCTTCTGCTTGCCCCATCCATGATCTTCCTCGTCCTAGACGGCTGCCTTTTGGTTCTTTGACTGCGTCATGCAGTAGGTTTTGAGGGTTTTCTAATGCTTTGAAGTAGGTCTTGACCTGTTCTAACTTGTTTCTGGCCTGCACTGAAGGAAGGTCAAGCAGATATCGCATGGTTTCTGTGGGCGTGTCTTTTGTTGTTCCAAGGATCAGCCTCATGGCTTCATTTTGAACTCTTTCTAATTTTAGGAGGTTGCTTTGAGATGGTGTTGTTAGCCCAAGTCCGTAGTCGATCACACTGAGGACGAGTGATTGGTATAGCAGGAAGAGGTGGCGTTGTTCAATACCTTTGGTTGCCATTGCTTTTAAGACTGAAAGGCCCTTTTTGCATTTGAGAACAGTATTTTCCGTATGTTTTCTGAAGGTCAGCATCCTGTCGAACTGTATTCCTAGGTAGCGTAGGCATTCAGTTTTCTCGATCTGAATCCCGTCGAATGACACAGGTGGTGGTGATTTGCTCGCGGTTCTGTTGTTGAGGGTGCACAGCAACGTTTGGGCTTTCGCTGGATTGATGGAAGATCCTGTGCCTTTGCACCATTGAGCAATATTGTTTAGTTGTTTCTGGACGGCTTTAGTTCTTTCCTGAGCACCTTTCGAAGTTTTGAAGACCAGGCCATCATCCACAAGGGTATGCACCCGAGCTATTCCATTGTTGTTTAAGTCTGCAAGGCCCTTCGTGTAGATATTGTAGAGGACAGGAGAGAGCGGAGACCCTTGTGGCAGTCCCATGGATAGTTTAGAAGGTGCAGACATCCAATCTCCAAGGCGTAGGACGACGCTTCTTTCCTGAAGCGCTGCTGCTATCCATCTTGTTAGTGTCAAACTTACTCCATACCTTAGTAGCAGCTCCATGAGGTGCGCAAACTGGACTTTATTGTAGGCATCTTCAAGGTCGATTGCTACTGCTAGTGTTTCTTCTTTTCTTTGAAATCCTTCATACACCTCATATGCAAAAGCAGCTGCATTTTCCCATGTGGACTTGCCTGTTCTGTAACCACCTTGATTTGAAGGGAGAATGTGCCTGTGTTCAAGATCCCTTGCAAGTTTCCTGGCTATCATGCGTTCCATGAGCTTTCCAGCAATGTTTTGCATGGTTAGGATCCGGTAGCCGCTTACCTGACGATGGTCTTTTCCTGGTTTTGGTATGGGTTTTAAGAAGCTGTGTGTCCAGTCCTCCGGCACATGTCCATTGTGGAAACTGTTTTGATATAGATTGAAAAGTTTGCTTCTGTCTTCTTCCGATAGTTCCTTGATGTCCGAGTAACGAACTTTGTCTGGGCCAGGAGCCGATTCTTTCTTGCATTTAGCTATTGCTTCGTTTAGATCATCTATTGTCAAGTCATCATCAGGTCCAGTCTGCATAAGGATTTGGTTTAACTCCTCAACATATTTATTTTTCTCATCTAAGTTTCTTTGATCGCTCTGTTGTATGAAACGTTTGAGCAGGGCTTGTGGCTCCTTAACTGACGCTCAAAAATTTAATATTTAAACATGCTTTTTTAAGGGTGATAAATTGATTGCGGTATTCGCAGTGAGAACGCTGTTTAAATCATATTATTCTGGTGTATCTTGGTCATTCAAAAAATCTTTAAGGGCAATTAAAAATTCTTTTTAAGTCCGCGGTAAAGGAGACGTGGCTGTCGCCGCAATCACCCTGCAACATTTAGCCGTTTTCTCTGGATCTAGATAGATGTACAAGTTTAGTTACACCCGCCGGAATGTATGACACAGTCGATTCAGTTTATCTTTTATGTTCATTCTAGTTTTATAGTTTTAAAGTTGACATGAAAATTGAGTATTTTGTTAAACTAATAACATGTAGAGCCAAGTACAAGTACTTCTAAACGTCGTATGAAGTGAAAAGGACTTCATTTTGAGAAAAGTCAAGGCTGGAAATTTTTTTACGTTTCATCAAGGGTATTAACTCTCATGTTTTATTATTTCAAACTGTGAATTCCGACTGATTTTGCTGATATTTCTATGGCAGTTTGGGGCATAATCCAGTAAGTGATGAGGCGTTCACAAATCTTTCTCTGAATAAATATTTAACGGTCTCCTTCTCCAACTTTCCATCACATGTTATCGTGTATTGTCGATTGAATATAGGATTGAACGGGCAGGTCAACAACTTGGAACAAAATGGCGTCTTTCGCGTTCGCGAAGAATATGAGCACACGCTTTGAATATGTATAAATATGTGTACGCAATTGATTTTTGCCCATGACCTTCAGGGTTCAGCCAATAGATCAATAAAGTCCACTCGTCGTACTGATTTTAGTATTTTCCGAAAAAGACCACTGGGGCGAATGAACATAGTGAAAGCCCTGTACACTGAGAGTAAAACACACAAGCTTTTTATGTATTGAGTATAATTTCAAACTGTAATGTTTAAGATGAGAAAGATCAGTTTAAAGCAAATTAACCCCCCTAACATTAATTACAGATTAATTTCCCTTTTTTACTATCTGCACCAAAGACATGCACCAGAAATATAACTTCCATGCTTAGCAAAAGTAGTTCCTGTTTGAACGAAAAATGATGAAAATGACTGCTCTTGTTGTTGTGTCAGAATATCATATCAAAGTGCCAAGTTTAGAGAATTAAAAAAAAAGTAAATATAAATATATATATATATATATATATATATATATATATACATATATAATTATATATATATATATATATAACAGTAGATTCAGTTTGCATATAATTTGGCTTCTTTATATATAAAAAAAAATTGTGTGCCCATCCCAGAGGTGCAATATTGTTTTAAACAAGATGACTGGAAAGAACTGAATTTTTCCTATTTTTATGCCAAATTTGGTGTCAACTGACAAAGTATTTGCAGAGAAAATGGCAATGGTAAAGTTTACCACGGACACACACACACACAGACAACCGAACACCGGGTTAAAACACAGACTCACTTTGTTTACACAAGTGAGTGAACTAAACAAAACAAAACAAAAACAAAAGACAACCTGAAGACCCAACAAAAAAAAAAGAACTGTCCTTCCGTCGCAATCAAACACCATACCCACCAGTTCACACACACACACGCATGCACGCACACACGCATGCACGCACACACGCACGCACGCACACACACAAATACACTCACCTAAAAGAGAACGAGATCAAGAGGGAACCTACAAATTGTCAAAAGCAATATTGGATTTCAGGTGACCTCAAGTTTTGTGAACTGAAAAGGTACATTTTTAGATTCTGCTTAAAGTTGTTCTGGTTAGTTAGTTATATTTCTTAAATGTGATGGTAAATTATTCCTGTAAGTTCCCCCACTGTATGTGAGATCATGATCTGGAAGAGGTGTATCCAACTTATGTACATGTCTTATGTTATTTACTGGAAAGTTATTTGTAATTGAAGGAGGTGCGTAGCCGCTTACTATTTTGTGCATAAAAACAGCCTTATCATATTCTAGTTTTAGCTCCAGTGGGAGGATATCAAGTGACCTATAATTATTAGGATTTAATGAACATGACTTTAACAGAACTAATTTCAAAGAACGTTTGTATAATCTGACAAGAGGTTTTAGAGTATTAGCGCTAGCAGAACCCCACAATGTAGAAGCATAATCTATGATTGACTGTATGTGAGCATTAAAGAATTGTTTTCGGGCATGTGTATTTAGAAAGTATTTTATTTTTGAGAGAGAGAGAGAGAACAACGGGAGAGGGATATCATAACCTCAGTCACGCCAAAGGTTGTTTCCCGAATTATCCCGCGCTTGCATGCCCAGGCAACACAAACTCGGATTAAACAGAACCAGTCACACAACACCATCAGCACTATGATACAGACGTGCATCGGGAATGCCTCCCCTGTGAATGTCTGCATGCTTCTAGCCTTGTCCTGGTGCGAGGGAAGGGGAGGTGGAGTGGGGTCTGGGTATGACTACATCAGTGATTATCGGTCAGTGCTCCGCGCCAAACCACTGTGAGAGATTCACAGATGTGTCTTGGAGGAAAGGTCAGTGGGGCAGTGGGTTGTTTGGATAACAACGAAGATTTGTTGTTGTTGTTGTTGTTAATGATGTCATTTTAATTGTGAACAAAAAGTGACTCGAGTGAAGGTCAGACATGTATGGTGAGGAAGTAAAGGTCAGGTATGTATGGTGAGGAAGTAAAGGTCAGACATGTGTGATGGGGAAGTAAAGGTCAGACATGTATGATGGGGAAGTGAAGGTCAGACATGTATGATGGGGAAGTGAAGGTCAGACATGTATGATGGGGAAGTGAAGGTCAGACATGTATGCTGGGGAAGTGAAGGTCAGACATGTATGATGGGGAAGTGAAGGTCAGACATGTATGCTGGGGAAGTGAAGGTCAGACATGTATGGTGAGGAAGTAAAAGTCAGACATGTGTGATGGGGAAGTGAAGGTCGGACATGTATGCTGGAGAGGTGAAGGTCAGATATGTATGGTGGGGGAGTGAAGGTCAGATATGTATGGTGGAGGAGTGAAGGTCAGACATGTATGCTGGGTATGTGAAGGTCAGACATATATGATGGGGAAGTGAAGGTCAGACATGTATGGTGAGGAAGTAAAGGTCAGACATGTATGATGGGGAAGTGAAGGTCAGACATGTATGGTGGGGACGTGAAGGTCAGAGATGTATGCTGGGGAAGTAGAAGTGAAGGTCAGACATGTATGCTGGGGAAGTGAAGGTCAGACATGTATAGTGAGGAAGTAAAGGTCAGACATGTGTGATGGGGAAGTGAAGGTCAGACATGTATGGTGGGGACGTGAAGGTCACACATGTATGGTGGGTAAGTGAAGGTCGGTCAGACATGCATGGTGGTGACGTGAAGGTCAGGTATGTATGGTGGGGAAGTGAAGGTCAGACATGTATGGTGAGGAAGTAAAGGTCAGGTATGTATGGTGGGGAAGTGAAGGTCAGACATGTATGGTGAGGAAGTAAAGGTCAGGTATGTATGGTGGGGAAGTGAAGGTCAGACATGTATGGTGAGGAAGTAAAGGTCAGGTATGTATGGTGGGGAAGTGAAGGTCAGACATGTATGGTGAGGAAGTAAAGGTCAGACATGTATGGTGGGGAAGTGAAGGTCAGACATGTATGGTGAGGAAGTAAAGGTCAGGTATGTATGGTGGGGAAGTGAAGGTCAGACATATATGGTGAGGAAGTAAAGGTCAGACATGTATGGTGAGGAAGTAAAGGTCAGGTATGTATGCTGGGGAAGTGAAGGTCAGACATGTATGCTGGAGAGGTGAAGGTCAGATATATATGGTGGGGGAGTGAAGGTCAGATATGTATGGTGGAGGAGTGAAGGTCAGACATGTATGCTGGGTATGTGAAGGTCAGACATGTATGGCGGGGAAGTGAAGATCAGACATGTATGGTGGGTAAGTGAAGGTCGGACATGTATGCTGGGGAAGTGAAGATCAGACATGTATGGTGGGTAAGTGAAGGTCGGACATGTATGCTGGGGAAGTGGAAGTGAAGGTAAGACATGTATGATGGGGAAGTGAAGGTCAGACATGTATGGTAGGTAAGTGAAAGTCAGAGATGTATGATGGGGAAGTGAAGGTCAGACACGTATGCTGGGAAAGTGAAGGTCAGATATGTATGCTGGGGAAGTAAAAGTGAAGGTCAGAGATGTATGCTTGGGAAGTGAAGGTGAGACATGCATTCTGGGGAAGTGAAGGTGAGACATGCATTCTGGGGAAGTGAAAGTCAGACATGTATTCTGGGGAAGTGAAGGTCAGACATGTATTCTGGGGAAGTGAAGCAGGTCGGACATGTATGCTGGGGAAGTATCAGACAGAAAAGAGTGACAAAGAGGGCTAAGATTACACTCAACTCTGGAGCGGGCAGATGAAGTGAACAGATCAAAGAACATAACCTTACAGCACACCACACCAATCATAAGAAAAGTTTTATAAATAAAATCATTCACAACAGCAGTGACTGATCTGTCTGAGAGACATAAAGAAAGCATTAAAGAGCGAGCCTCGAAAGCCTTAAATTTCATGTCACTTTTGCACCAAGATTCTACAGTCGAGTGTATCAAATGCAGTTGACAGATCAAAAACAATGAGAACAAACTGCTCCTTTATCAAGAGAGAGAAGAATATGGACAACTCTGAGAGGCATAGTTTCTGTGCTATGAACTGGGCGGCTAGCAGTCTGATATGGACAGATGAAGTTATAGGAGTTGAGGTTGGTGAAGGTTTGCTAAAGAAGATTTTTCCCTCGAAGACTTTTGGACAGAAATGAAAGGTTTGAGACTGAGCAAATGACCTGGTACATAAAAGAGTTAGATCGTCTCAGTGCGGTTAGGACACGACACCGTATAAGTTCGAGAGAGATGCATGAGATCAACTAGACATGAAATTATAATTATCAAAGTATGATGACCATAGGCTGCAATACTTGACACGCAACAAAAAGCATTCAAGTAACAAACAGCTCATCACCGCACATAGTGTCTTGCACATGCGTCACATACATACGCGGCTTACTGAGGTTAAAGGTTAAAGGATGTGGAAGCCGTGTGTGCAAGGAAGAAAATAACAGGGAAGCTTCAATTGTATTGTGGCAATAATTCCGCACCCTCCCTCCCTCCATGCCCCCCTTTCCTCTCTGGTTTTAATTCTGGGTGTATGGGTTGTTCATTGCTAAGTATCCGATGATCTCATCTTGCACGAGTACATCAATTCAAGATGTTTGTCTTTGCTGTACAAGGAATTTGGGGGTAGTGACGTGGTGTTACAGCTACGTTTTTTCTGACTTTCCTTCACTTTCTCGGAATCGTTATTCCCGTCAGATATACCGACTTTTAGTGGATTTCAACATTCTACGCAAATGATAACAGCGTGCATGCGTGCGTGCGTGCGTGCGTGTGTGTGTGTGTGTGTGTGTGTGTGTGTGTGCTCGTGCTCATTTTTCACAGGGACGGAAAAATCGTGGGGACTGTCTCTTTAAATAAACATAGAAACACCCCACTATAAAACAACAAAAACAATAATAACAAACCAACCAGTCAGCGAATATTTATGCAGTGACTCTACACAAAGGACAGCAGACTCTTTTCGGTTGTAGCACGCTTTTTCATATACTGCAGAAACGTGTTTTTCAATAAGGCCCACCAAGATGAAGTTTGACGAGGTTCTCAGCAGTGTTGGTGAGTTTGGAACGTATCAAAAGCGGATCATATTCCTGATCTGCATCACGTCTGGCTGTGTGATCCTCCAGAATTTGTCACCTGTCTTCACCATGGTTATCCCCCAGCACAGGTAAACTTCGCCTTAGCTCTGTCTTTCTTTTCTCCTGTATGATTTTGAACACCAACCGTAAACGTAACTGTCTCTGTCTCTCTGTCTCTGTCTGTCTGTCTGTCTCTGTCTCTGTCTGTCTGTCTGTCTCTTTGACTACTTAATAAATTTCAATGTATATTGATGTACATTAGACAAGGATGATAGCAACTAATTTTTGTAGAGCTGGACGAAAGTATGAACAGAAAAAAACAAGCAATTTGCATAGTTAACAGAGTTAGTAACATCTAATAGAAACAGAAAGAATTTTTGGAACACTGTACATGATATTTCAATTAAAAGAAAACAACTGACTAATAATATTAGTATCGAAACTTGGTTCGATCATCATTTTAAGGCACTGTTTGTTTTGAGATCGTTTTAAAAATCGTGAAGCTGCATGTTCACGTGGCATTATTGGAGAACTATTGAGGTATACATGTAAAATAGAATAGATTTTTTTTCAATTCTCATTTTGATGGAGGAATCTCTCCTGAACACTGGACTGAATCTATTGTTCCTCCACATTATAATAATGATAATTTTAAAAAAGACGACTTGAATGACCCTTGTAATCATAGAGGAATTTCTCTGTGTGATATTAGCAGTAAGTTGTACAGTACTATCATACTATCATAAACCATATACTGCAAGAATGGGTTGAACAAAATACTGGCGAATGTCAAGGAGGATTTAAGCATAATTATTACACCATGATTGTATGTCGCATTTATAGATTTCGAAAAAGCCCTTGATTCTGTTAATCAAGCTATTCCCAGGACTTTAATCTTAAAAGGTGGTGTTCATGAAAAACTACTAAAATGTATCACGAGTATATATAAATGGTTAAAAACTATGGTAAGGTGCGGAGGTAATATGACCGATTATATTCAATGTACTTCTGGTGTAAAGCAAGGTGATGTATGTAGTCCTGTTTTATTCTATCTTTTTATCAGTGTATTAATTTCTGAAGTTATTAGGTGTGGAAACTATGATGCATTTACTGGGGGCTTTTTAGAAATATTCGTACTGCTTTTGGCTGATGATGCTGTGTTGATACTGAAATTATCATTGGTTTACAAACACAGCTGAACATTTTATATAGGTCTGCTACTTCACCCCAACTGAAAGTTGATATGTCAAAAAGCAATATTATTGTGATTAGAAAGGGGGGACATTTGGGCATTAAAGAAAAATGGACTTAAAACGAAATACTTACGTCACTTGTGAATGTACCTGGGTATGTATTTTTGAACAAAACTTAGTTTTAATGTTGCATGTAAAAACCTTGCAAGCAGAGATAAAAATGCACTATCTCGTATTATGCACTAATTGTCTAGTTTAGAAAATCAATCTTTTGAATCATTTATGAAATTATTTCACTCTCATATTCAACCTGTTACACAGTATTTGGGCTGAAATATTGGGTCTTCATGAATCAGCAATTCACTGAGAAAAAAATTATTTATTTGTTTTAAGGAAATTTCTTGGATTGTCTCTGTATACGCCAAATGATTTGTTTCTATATTGTTCTATACAATATGACACAACCACAGACAACATGACCCTATTCCACACTACATGACCCTATCCACACAACATGACCCTACTCCACACAACCTGACCCAATTCCACACAGCCTGACCCTATTCCACACGACATGACCTTATTCCACACAACATGACCCTATTCCACACAACATAACATGACCCTGAACAACACAACATGAACTTATTCCAGACAATATAACCCTATTCCACACAACATGACCCTATTCCAGACAGCATGACCCTATTCCAGACAATATTTATGACCCTAATCCAGACAATATGACCCTATTCCATGCAACAAGACCCAACACCAGACATTATGACTTTATTCTAGACAATATAACATTACTTCATACAACAGGACCCTATTCCAGACAATACAACTCTATTCCAGACGACGTGACCCTATTCCAGACAATATAACACTATCCCAGGAAACATGACCCAATTCCAGACCATATGACCCTATTCTACACAATATGACCCTATTCCACACAACATGACCCTACTCAAGACAGCATGACTATTCCATACAATACGACACTACCACAGCTGATATGACCCTATTCCACACAAAATGACCCTATTCCACACAAAATGACCCTATTCCACACAACATGACCCTATTCCTACACAACATGACCCTATTCCACACAACATGACTCTATTCCAGACAATATGACCCTATTCCTACACAATATGATCCTATTTCACATAACACAACATATCCCTATCCCACAAATCATGACCCTATCAGACAACATGACCCTATCTCAGACAACACGACCCTATTCCACACAACATGACCCTGTCTCCAGATGTCAGATTCCGGGCCTTCCGAACGACACCTACGAGGTGCAGAGCGCACATCACGCCTGGTTGATCAACCTCACCATTCCCCTCACTGACGAGGAGGGACACTACTCACAGTGCACTGTCTATGACGTGGCAAGCCAGGGAGCAGACAGCAGCGCCAACAGAACGGAGCGCACGTGCCAACAGTGGGTGTTCGACAGGTCCGTGTTCAAGGAAACTTTGACCTCGCAGGTAGGTCAAAATGCGGAGTTCATTTTTCACAGAGATAAAACATAATCATTCGGGGGCTTACGGCTGAAGCAGAATATCAGACAGCTGTTAGTCATGTTAGAAAGATAAATTCTATGTGTTTATTTTTGAGAGAGAGAGAGAACAAGAACAATTACAAGAGCAAGAACAAGAACAAATTCTTATTCCATAGGCTTCTGGCTCCTAGAAACAAAAAAGAACAATGTAAAATGCCTATCAAGGAAAAGCCATGCATGCAAAAAAGTGAAATTTCCGAAACCAGAGAGAGAGAGACAGAGAGAGACAGAGAGAGGGGTGGGGTGGAGGGAGACTAGGATGGTCAACTTATAACAGGTATGTGTATGATTACGGTTTGACACCCAGTTTCGGCATGATGTTGTGTCCTCGGGAAAGACACTTTACTCCGATTTTCCTCACTCCAACCAGGTGAGAATTGGAACCTGACGTCGGCTGAGGAAGCTTAAAATGGCGATGGGAAGGTGGGAAAGGAGGAAGGTGGCAGAATGGTTAAGACGTTTATCTGCCAGTACAACGTCCGTCCTCAACCGAGGATCTGTGAGTATACACATCAATCAATCAATCCTATGCCGAGTCCCAGACACAGTGGGTATGAAAGAACTGCCCTGATTGCAGTGACAGTTTATGGGACCTTTAACCTTTACCCTGTTGCATGCAATGTGTGGGCAGCTGAACCTGGTCTGCGGACAGAAGATATACCGGTCCCACACCAGTATGATGATCTTCGCTGGCAAGTTCGTGGGCGCTTTTCTCACCAGCGTGTTCGGAGACCGGTACGTTGTGTGTGTGTGTGTGTGTGTGTGTGTGTGTGTGTGTGTTGTCCGTGAGTCTGTGTGTGCTTGCGTTCGTGCGTGTGTGCGTGCGTGTGTGTATGTGTGTGTTGTGTTGTGTTTTGGAAGGGTGGAAATCTTTACGCAAATATGATTTGAATGTAACGGACAGCTCGTTTTTATGTTTAGAGGTAGTGACTTGCACTTGAGTGCATCTGGAAATGCAAAACTCTATCAAACAGACCAATGGTATACTTTGCTTGTATGGACCATTTCGACAAGCAGCTCGAGTAAGAAAAGGTTATTTTAGATATTGTAGTGCCGAATATTCTCTTGCACAATGTACATGGATAACAATTCGTTGATTTTTTATTCTTATTCAAATGGCAGGACGTTCAGACAAGCTGGTTGCTGACAATGAAGTGTCTGATTGAGAGAGACGGGGAGAGAAGAGGAGAGAGAAAGAGAGAGCGAAGGGAGAGAGAGAGAGGGGGGGGAGAGGGGGAGAGAGGGGGGATGGAGATAGAGAGGAGGACATAGAGACTAGAAAGAGGGAGGCAGAGTAGAGGGGGGACAGAGAAAGAGGAGGGGGAGAGAGAGGAGAGAGAAAGGGGGGAAGAGTGAGGGAGGTAGAGAGAGAGAGACAAGAGAGAGAGAGAGAGAGAGAGAGAGAGAAAGAGAGAGAGACACAGACACAGACAGAGAGAGAGAGATATGGACAGAAACACTGAGAAAGAAAGAGAGACGGTTTTATAGTAACTGATATCAAACACTAACTATATCTTAATATGCATGTGTTTCTTTGGGAGACCAGTTACAAATGTAGAATGACAGACGATTTCTAGTTTCAATATGGAACATGCAAAAATTGTTTGAGTAACTGTTGATGGAAAAGAGACAGAGTTAATTGTACATAATTGATAAATTTGTTTGTATTAAGAAAGGAATAGATATTATGTTTAGCGATCGACATCTTTTATCCATCGTTCATGGCCTTACCATGTGGCCCTTTTA
Organism: Babylonia areolata; assembly: GCF_041734735.1. Classification (NCBI taxonomy): domain Eukaryota; kingdom Metazoa; phylum Mollusca; class Gastropoda; order Neogastropoda; family Buccinidae; genus Babylonia; species Babylonia areolata. The sequence continues at coordinate 29,333,790 of NC_134898.1, forward strand.
AAGGTCGTGGTTAGTTGTGAAGATAATCATCCTGATTTCATATCAAATGAGAAGGCAATCTTTAACCGAAACGTAATTTTTGTTGGCCACTAAATCACTCTGTTCTCATATGAAGCAGAGTTAGATGAAAATATTAAGAACTTTGTCATTTTGTTTGTCACGAAGAACTGTTCTCAATCGAAGTTGAAGAAAACACTTAGAAACTAGTCATTTTGTTTGAACACAATTATTGATATTGTGAGAGAATGACTGAGTGGACGAATATTTAGGGGCTGTCCACACACTATCATTATGTGAGAATGAATGAATGGACGAATGTTTAGGGGTTGAGCACATATATTTATGAGAAAATGACTGAAAGAACGAATGTTTAGGGGTTGACCACGCATTATCATTGTGAGAGAATGAATGACTGGACGAATGTTTAGGGGTTGACCACACATTATCATTGTGAGAGAATGAATGACTGGATGGACGTTTAGGGGTTGACCACACATTATCATTATGAGAGAATGAATGACTGGACGAATGTTTAGGGATTGACCACACATTATCATTGTGAGAGAATGAATGACTGGATGGACGTTTAGGGGTTGACCACACATTATCATTATGAGAGAATGAATGACTGGACGAATGTTTAGGGGTTGACCACGCATTATCATTGTGAGAGAATGAAAGACTGGACGAATGTTTAGGGGTTGACCACACATTATCATTGTCAGAGAATGAATGACTGGACGAATGTTTAGGGGCTGACCACACGATCCACATGCTGTTCCAGGTTTGGACGACGACGTGTGTATACCGTCACGTTGCTGATCATGCTGTCCTCGGGGGTGGCGATAGTGTTCGTGACGTCAGTTCCGGTCTTGATGGCGCTGCGGTTTCTGGCAGGAGGCTCAACTACGGGATCCTATCTCTGCACCTATGTCATTGGTACGCCTTGAAGGAAGGAGGTGGAAGCAGGGAATGGGGAGAGAGAGAGGGGCGGATGGGGGCTGGGTGTGTGAGTGCTGTGTTGTATTGTGTTGTGTTGTGCTGCGCTGTGCTGTATTGTGCTGTGATGTCCTGTGCTGTGCTGTGCTGTGCTGCGCTGTGCTGTATTATACTGTGCTGTGCTGTGCTGTGCTGTGCAGTGTTGTGTTGTGTTTGCGTTGTGTTTTCCTCAGTGTCTGTGCTTGGAGATGATAGTCGGTTGGGCGGTTTAGATTTCTGATCAAATGTTGCCCATTGATCGGGGTTCAGTTCGGGGCCCCGTTTTGGCATGGTGTCGTACCCTCGGGAAAGGCACCTCACTCCGATTTTCTTTACTCCTCCCAGGAGTGAATGGGTGCCTGACTTCGGCTGGGGAAGGTTAACACAGCGGAAGGAGAGGATTGGGCCCCGCATTCCAGTGACGAGCTCAAAACCTAGTGGATATGAATTCACATCCCCAGTGTCCGTAAAGGCTATTGGGACCCTTTATGTCTGTGAGAGAATCAAATCTGGGACTCCCGCTTTGTATTCCAGGCGTTCTATGCACCAGACTAATGCTCAACCTGAGCGTTTTCTCACCGCAGCAGTTCTGAACAGTTCATTAAATTTTGTCCTTGACAGAAAGTCATTTTTTATGACAAACGTATACAGTGACCAAAAGATCACAGAGAGAGAGAGAGTCAGAGATACGGATACGGATAATTTATTCATGTACAGGCCATTGCCCCTCATGAAGGGGTGCAAACACGTGAACATATAACCAAAACAACAAATGATATGCGATCATGTCAACAAGAAACAGTTCAGAATTCTAAGACATCGGAGTTGATTGCAGTCTGAATGCTTTAAACAGATAGACAAAAGTGCGAGTGGTCTCTTCGTGCCTAGAAGCCATGAGTAACGCTAATCTGAGCTGACAGGGAAATTTATAGAATTTAGGTAGTATATACTTGGTTCTTCAGTCATGCAGGACGAAATGTATTTCATTTTCTTCTCCCTCGCTGCAAAGTTGAGAGAGAGAGAGAGAGAGAGAGAGAGAGAGAGAGAGAGAGAGAGAGAGAGAGAGACGTAGAATATGGAGGAAGGTTGGTTCTCAGAGAGACATCCTCCTTATAGGACAGAGCCATCTGTCTTGCCTGACATCACTCCAGATTTTTTCGTGCCACGTGGACTCGTCACATGTCTCGGCAACGGGCAGTGAATCAACCTTCCACGATGTGTGTGTGTGTGTGTGTGTGTGTGTGTGTGTGTGTGTGTGTGTGTGTGTGTGTGTGTGCGAGTGTGTGTGTGTGTGTGTGTGTGTGTGTGTGTGTGTGTGTGTGTGTGTTTATGTGTACAAAAATGTGTGTGTGTGTGTGTGTGTGATAGTACCCCAGTGTGTGTGTGTGAGTGTGTGTGTGTGTGTGTGTGTGTGTGTGTGTGTGTGTGTGAGTGAGAGACTGATACTTAGACTGAGATTGAGATTGAGACTGAGATATTTTAATCATTTGAAGCCTTGGCCGCATATGAACAGGGGCAACACCAGAGTTAATAATCAATACATGAATCAGACAAGCATCACAGATCCTCGCAAAATTAAAGATACAAGACACCCTCGCAGTTGAAATGCTTTGAACAGACAAAGTGCCAAATTACGAACGATATTTACATTGCTAGAAGCTATCAGTAGACCTAGTCGGAACAAACATTGGATCTATATAATACTAAGAGAGAGAGAGAGAGAGAGAGAGAGAGAGAGAGAGCACCTGATTGTGTGAGCTTCCACGGGCAAGGGGGCGCGAAACGTTTTGTTTATCCGCTTTCGGCGTGTTGTGCCGAATCTTTCCTCCGCCAGGCATGGAGCTGATGGGGAAGACCTATCGACGTTTCGTTCCCATCCTCCTGGAGGTGTCTCAAGTTGTGGTGACCATGCTGGCCATCCTGGCTGCCTTCCTGCTGAGGCACTGGTCCCATTTCCAGGCCTGCATCGCCGCCCCTTGTTTCCTCTGCCTTGTTGGCTTCTTGTGAGTCTCTTGTTTCCTCTGCCTTGTTGGCTTCTTGTGAATCTGCCACTTTTCTTTGTCTCGCCCCTTGTTGCCCCTTGTTTCCTCTGTCTTGCTGGCTACCTGAGACTGTCACTTCACTTCTGTTTGTCTCGCCCCTAGGGGGTACATGAAATATACTTCTTCTCGCCTTGCCTTGCCTTGCCTTGCCTTGCCGGCCCGTGTTTCTACTGCCTTGTTGGCTATTTGTGAGTCTGTCATTTCACTTCTGTTTGCCTTGCCTCGCCCCTTGTTTCTCCTGCCTTGGTGGCTACTTGTGTCTGTCACTTCTATTTGCCTCGCTCTGTGTTTCCCATGCCTTGGTGGCTACTTGTGAGTCTGTCACTTCTGTTTGCCTCTTTTATAATTATCATCCCTGCTTGTAAGATTATATAAACAGTTTGTTTTGCCCTCTGTGATTGTATACTAATGTATAAGATGGGTATGTCTACATACGTCCTGCAGAGGGTTGAGGTAATTTTGTACAGTACAGTACTACACTGTGTGTGCTGTGTGTGAGAGTGTGAACAGAACAAATAAACACACATGTGGGTACATAGTTTCAGTTTCAGTTTCAGTAGCTCAAGGAGGCGTCACTGCGTTCGGACAAAACCATATACGCTACACCACATCTGCCAAGCAGATGCCTGACCAGCAGCGTAACCCAACGCGCTTAGTCAGGCCTTGAGAAAAAAAAGAAAAAAAAAAGAAAAAAAGGGGAATAAATAATAGATAAGCTTACATAAATAAATAATAATTATAATATAGAAAAAGGTAGTAGTAATAATAATAATAATACTAAAAAAAAAATTTAAAAAAAATAAAAATAAGACAACAATGATGATAAATAAGCAAATAAATGTAAAACATGAAGACACACATTCACACATACACCCACACATGCATAACATATATGCACCAAACATGCAGTTTCACTGGGTACATAACAAATTATGTTAATTTGGGTACATAACAAATTAACATCAACTTACATGTGGGTAGGGGGACAAGGTGTGAATGGTTGTTGTGTCATGCACCCATGTGGACTCGTACCACACTCACGTCCAGTTCTCCATTCAATTCTTTATTCATTTGGATACGAAAACTTAAAAAAAAAAGAAAGAAAAACAAACAAACAAACAAACAAAAACTGAAAGAAAAGAAACAAAACAAGCAGCATTAATAGCAATGAAACAAAAGGGTATACCATGTCCACATGATCATGGCAAATTAAAGGCAATTAAACAACAGCATTTATTACCATGTCCGCATGATCATGGCAACATATCATAAAAACAAGAACAACATCTACCATGTCCGCATGATCATGGCAAATTAATGGTGATTAAACAAATATTACAATGTCCGCATGATCATGGTGAAACAATAGAAAAACAAGAAACAGCATCGACCATGTCCGCATGATCATGGTGAAATAATGTCAATGAAGCGAAACATCTGCCATGTCCACATGACCATGGCAAGTTAATGACGATTACACAAAATTACAGATTTATCATCAAAACATACTGTATTACAGAATGCATAAAAAGGGAATTACTTGCAGTTTGAAGGATTTCGCAGAAAATGAGCGAGCAATCAGTGGAATTTTTCCACAGATAATATCATGGAATTCTGTGATGTTCTTCCACAGACAATCATATTAACACATAGAATTGAAACCATAACCAAGATGTTTCTATATTAGCAAGGGGTTGGTAGCTATACGTTTGACTAAATAACAAAAATAATATTCAATGTATTTCACAATACAATACACACAATACACAAACTTCATTGTCTATACTTTGGTACAGAGATTTTCTTTTTGGCAGCAGCACATGTCCAACATAAGAAGAAAACAACAAACAAATAAAATGAATAGAAAATAAAAAAAGATAAATTAAATGGCACCAAATGGAAATAGCTATATACAAATATACAGATTACTGATATTTACGTGCCTCTCCATTTCAGTCAGCCAAACCGCATTGCACATCTCCCCCCCTCCCCCCCACCACACACACACACACACGCACGCACACATACACTCTCTCTCTTCCTCTCTCTCTCTGTTTCTCTCTTCACAAAATATACAAAATATACAACATATACAAAATATACAACTACAAAGATCATAGTTCATGTAAAAATTAAATATCACCAGAGTAAGACCAGAATTAAACCAAAAAGCAGCACTTCCATAGTTCACATAAAAAAACACAAAAAAACCCCAAAACAAACAAAGAAAAAATAAAAACAAGAGGCAAGGCCTTCAAGACTCACATGTGATACACTTTAAAAAAAAATAAATGTAATCGTTAAAATCTGTTCTGTATTTGTTATTATAAAGCTTCGGGTTAAAAATTTTAAAAAAATCCTAACCAGATTCGAACCCCAGTGTTCGGGTGAAAAGAAACTGTCTTACCCATTACACTATCGTGGCTCCTTAACTGACGTTCTAAAATTTAATATTTGAACATCCTTTTTTAAAGGGCGATAAATCAATTGCGGTTTTCGCAGTGAGAACGCTGTTTAAATCATATTATTCTGGTGCATCTTGGGCATTCAAAAAATCTTTAAGGGCAATAACAAATTCTTTTTAAGTCCGCGGTAAAGGAGACGTGGCTATTGCCACAATCACACTGCAACATTTAGCCGTTTTCTCTAGATCTAGATAATGTACAAGTTTAGTTACACCCACCGGGAATGTAGTACGACATGGTCGATTCAATTTCTCTTTTATGTTCATTCTAGTTTTATAGCTTTAAAGTTGATATAAAAATTTAGTATTTTGTTAACCTAATAACATGTAGAGTCAAGTACAAGTACTTCTAAACGTCGTAAGAAGTGAAAAGGACTTCATTTTGAGAAAAGTCAAGACTGGAATTTTTTTCGTTTCATCGTGATCAATTCAAGGGTATTAACTCGTATGGTTTACAATTTTTAACTATGAATTCCGGCTGATTCTGTGGATATTTTTATGGCAGTTTGGGGCATAATCCAGTAAGTGATGAGGTGTTCACAAATCTTTCTCTGAATAAATATTTAACGGTCTCCTTCTCCAACTTTCCATCACATGTTATCGTGTATTGTCGATTGAATATAGGATTGAACGGGCAGGTCAACAACTTGAAACAAAATGGCGTCTTTCGCGTTCGCGAAGAATATGAGCACGCGCTTTGAATGTGTATAGATATGTGTAGGCAATTGATTTTTGCCCATGACCTTCAGGGCTCAGCCGATAGATCTATAACGTCCACTCGTCATATTGATTTTAGTATTTTCCGAAAAAGACCACTGGGGCGAATGAACATAGTGAAAGCCCTGTACACTGAGAGTAAAACACATAAGCTTTTTATGTATTGAGTATGATTTCAAAATGTAATGTTTAAGATGAAAAAGATCAGTTTAAAGCAAATTAAGCCCCCTAGCATTAATTACAGATCAATTTCCCTTTTTTACTATCTGCACCAAAACGTTTGCAAAATAAATAAAACTTCCATGCTTAGCAAAAGAAGTTCCTGTTTGAACAAAAAATGATAATAATGACTGCTCTTGTTGTTGTGTCAGAATATCAGATCAAAGTGCCAAGTTAAGAGAATACAAAAAATTAAATATAACAGTAAATGCATTTTGCATATAATTTGGCTTAAAAAAAAATTTTTTTGTGCCCATCCCAGAGGTGCAATATTGTTTTAAACAAGATGACTGGAAAGAACTGAATTTTTCCTATTTTTACGCCAAATCTGGTGTCAACTGACAAAGTATTTGCAGAGAAAATGTCAGTGTTCATGTTAAAGTCTACCATGGACAGACACACACACACACACACACAGACACACACACACACACACACACACACACACACACACACAGCCGAACACCGGGTTAAAACATAGACTCACTTTGTATACACAAGTGAGTCAAAAATGAACAGCACTCTTAAGTAATATCCTGGCAGGCAAATTTTCCAAAGTCAGACTTTCTTCTGAATAGTATGTCATAAAAATGATTTTCTTAACAAGAAAAAAAAAAATTCAGTCCTCAACCAAACAAGTAGTTTGTAACTTTTTGGTTTTCCTGCCGACAGCAAAGACCGATTTATATCAGGGAAAAATCTCACATACCCCAGTCTCTCCCCTTCCACAAAGCACCTGTTTGCTCTGTGATGTTGTCTCTCCAGTGGTTGGAGCCAAAATGACCCAGAGCTCTAAGAAGATGCCCAAGGTACTATTTTAATCCTTACTCAACACACTGTAGTACCCTCAGATTCATTCCCAACAATACTATTATTCACAAAAAATTAATAATAAAGATAAAATTTTCTGAAACTAACCTAATGGAAATTCTTTTTTTAATTCTTACCAACTAGGCCAAGTTAGGTTGGTATACAAGAATAAAGAAAGATATGCCTACACTTCTAATGTCGGGAAAATTAACAAAGGACTCTTACAACCCCTCATTAATTAGTTCTAGACATTGCTAGAGATTATTCAACTTGGGTCCCCAGTAGAGGTATAAGCCATGTGGTCGAAGGGAGATAACCTAGCCCTTCCACTCAGTTCAGCAGAGTCGGTAACAGACATTCCTGCTGCACATGAGTGGCCAATTTATTGTCCTCTCACATGTGCACAATATACACATCAGTGCATACACACACACACACGCACACGCACACACGCACGCACAAACATGAAGTACTAATGCAGGTTGTGAGAGAATGTATAAAGGCAATTGTTGCCACAGATCTAGAATTAACCAACCACAAAAGCTCACAGTGAAAATATTACAAAAAAAGAAAAGAAAATCAGTGTAGATGTACTTAAATCCTAAGAAAGAAAAAAAAGATGTTCTCTCTCAATCCAGTTGCAAGGCAGTAACACGCACAGCCGTAGAGTACCATGAACACTTCTTGTAAATACATAAGCTTTCGTAATTTTCGCCTGGAGACCATATCTTCGAGCAACTTGCATTCGAAAGCTTTTATCAATAAGTCGTTAAACTCAACGACACTACTCAATTTCCAAACAGCTTCATCCCGGAGTCTCCCAGATGGCTGATCTCCAAAGGCAGACTGAAGGAAGCCCAAAAGATCATAGAGAAGATTGCACGTGCCAATGGTGCTGCAACCCCTGTCCAGCTTGAGACCATCATGGCAGACGTGTGTGAAGAAGTGCCGTCTTCTTCAGCCTCTGCAAACCCTGTGCAGCTGTTCCGAGTTCCGCGACTGTTTGTTTGCTTCAGCATGCTTTACCTAAGTTGGTGAGTACATCTGAGTAGCTCGAATGATCGTGCGTTACAATTATTCTTTGTGGCTTAGAGTACGTCCGGATAGCATGCTTATTGCAACGTACAGTATAAATTCAAAACAGTTCCTTGGCTAATTTTGGTCAAGAAAACTATTCATAACAATTGTGGTTTTAAGATTAAAAGGAACAATTCATGAGTTTATAAAGAAGCGTATATGTTGTTTGGGTGATAACTGTAAGAATCTCCAGATTTTCAGACAGTACTTTTGTGGGGATAGTATTTGAGAATGGGAAAGTAACATCAGTCAACCATTCTGTTCCTTCTGTTTATATTCTCCAGTCCCACCCACCTTCATAGCCCCAGTTCCACACAGGCAAATACACACAAACATAAACACGTATTGAATCGCTTAAGACACCTCATAGCATGAAACAGTCAAACAACTATAACCATGACAGCAGCTCTGCATAATTCCTTTGACAGCAATGGAGTTTCCATTGCCTCTAGGATACTGTTCCTCCGTGATAGAAATTCTGCATCATTCCTGTGACAATAATTTCGGGGTTTCCACTGCCCCTATGATATTGTTCATTTGTGATAGCAACTCTGCATCATTCCTGTGACAATAATTTCGGGGTTTCCACTGCCTCTAGGATATTGTTCATCCATGAAAGAAACTGCATCATTCCCGTGACAATTCTTCTTCGCTTGTGGGCTGCAGCTCCCACGTTCACTCGTATGTACACGAGTAGGCTTTTACGTGTATGACCGTTTTTACCCCAACATGTAGGCAGCCATACTCGGGGGTGTGCTTGCTGGGTATGTTCTTACTTCCATATTCCACCGAACGCTTACATGGATTACAGGATCTTTAACTTGCGTATTTGATCTTCTGCTTGCGTATACACACGAAGGGGGTTCAGGCACAAACAGGTCTGCACATATGTTGACCTGGGAGATCGGGAAAATCTCCACCCTTTACCCACCAGGCACCCTTACCGAGATTCGAACCCGGGATCCTCAGATTGAAAATCCAACGCTCTGACAATTTGGCTATTGCGCCCGTCATCCCGTGAAAATAATTACGAGGTTTCCACTACCTCTAGGATACTAATCATCATGAATCGCTACGGCCTGATGCTGAACATCTCTACCATGAGCGGCAACATCTTCCTCAACTTCTTCATGTATGAATGCATGGGCATCCTGGCTCTGGTCCTCTTCTCGCTGTTCGTGGAGCGTGTTGGGAGACGGCCCCTGATGGCGTCCTGCTCCGCCCTGGCCGGCGTGGCCTGCCTGGCCACGATACTGCCCACTGTCCTGGGGGGAGACTGTGAGTGGGGATCCCTTTTTGACTTCCTTGCATAGACAATGTGAGTCTGTGTGATAACCCGGTGTTCAGTTGTGTGTGTGTGTGTGTGTGTGTGTGTGTCCTTGGTGAACTTTAACACTGCCACTCTCTCCTGTCCTTATACCGATTTCACATTTCTTCTGTCTTTGCTGCTGTGTGCACATGTCAAATGATCGGTATAAGGACAGGCCCGGCGCTTCCTTTTTTGAGGAAGTGTCTGGGTTTGTTCCAATGTACCTTTTATTTACCTGTGTGCTAGCTGAATCGGTAGCGTAAGCAGCACTGACTTGAAGTTATGTACCTTGTGAATGGAGGGAGTTACCACTCTTTACTATTTGTTAAAGGGACATAATTATAAGATCAGATACATGTATGTCTTGGCTTGCCCAAACATATACCAAACATATTAGGGCTGCGTAACACATTTCTTTTCCCTCCCCACCCAGCGTGGATCTTGAATGCTCTGTCGATGATTGGACGGCTGGGGACGTCCACGGCCCTGTCGGTGCTGTACATTATGTCCCCGGAGATCTTCCCCACGGTGCTCCGGAGCTTCGGGATTGGCAGCTGCTCCATGATGTCCCGTCTGGGAGGTCTGGCGTCGCCCTACGTGGCCGACCTGGTGAGGCGGTCCTGATGGCTCTGTGTGTGTGTGTCTCTCTCTCTGTCTCTCTCTCTGTCTGTCTGCCTGTCTGTCTCTCATTCATTTTGGAATACTGCTAAAATCAAATCAGACTGGGCAGTGTGGTGTCGCCCTATGTGGCCGACCTGGAGAGGCAGTCTTGGTGGCTTTCACTTTTCTCTCTCTCTCTCTCTAATAAAAAAAACTTTGTTCGTTCGTTCGTTCTATCTCTGTCTCTCACTCACTCCTCTCTCACACACAGACACAGTCTGTGTTTGTAGTTCAAATGATTATGTAAATTATTTGTGTTCTCTCTCTCTCTCTCTCTTTCTCCCCTCTCTCTCATTCATTTTGGAAAACTGCTCAAATCAAATCAGACAGGGCAGTCTGGCGTCGCCCTATGTGGCCGATCTGGAGAGGCGGTTCTATCTGTTATGTATATATGTGTGTGTATGTGTGAATGTGTCTGCTTTTTTTTCATTTTATTATTTTATTTTATTTATTTATTTATTTATTTGTTTTATTTATCTGTTTATTTTATTTTCATTATCATTATTTATTTATTTATATTATTATTATTGTTTAGTTTGTTAGTTATATTATTTCGTTTTTTTTTGTTTTTTTTTGTTTTGTTTTGTTTTATTTTTTTTTTCTCAAGGCCTGACAGAGCGCGTTGGGTTACGCTGCTGGTCAGACATCTGCTTGGCAGATGTGGTGTAGCATATATATGGATTTGTCCGAACGCAGTGACGCCTCCTTGAGCTACTGATACTGATACTGTGGCCTTCTTACATTAAATTTGTATTACTGTGGCTTCTGATTGTATGTTTTGTACCTTTTATAGGCCGATGTACATGAAGTTTGCATGTACTGTGGCCTAAGGCCGATGTACATTAAGTTTTATGTATTGTAACTTAAGGCTGATTTACATTAAATCTGTATGTGTTGTGGTTTAAGGTCGATGGCTTAAGCCTGATGTACATTAAGTTTGTATTGTGGCTGCAGGCCAATGTACATAAGTTTGAACGTATTGTGGCCTTACTCATTTACATTAAAGTGTATGTATTGTAGCTTAATGCCGATGTACATTAAGTATGTATGTATTGTGGCTTAAGGCTGATGTACACAAAGTTTGTATGTATTGCAGCTTAAGGCCGATGTACATAAAGTTTGTATGTTTTGTGGCTTAAGGCTGATGTACATAAAGTTTTTTTTTATGTATTGTGGCTTAAGGCTGATGTTCATAAAGTTTGTATGCATTGCGGATTAAGGCCGATGTACATAAAGTTTGTATGTATTGTGGCTTAAGGCTGATGTACATGAAGTTTGTATGTATTGTGGCTTAAGGCTGATGTACATAAAGTTTGCATGTAGTGTGACTTAAGGTTGGTGTATATCAAATTTGTATTGTGGCCTAAGGCTGATGTACTTTAAGATATTGTATGCACTGTGGCTTAAGACCACTTCTGAGTTGTGAGTTCTGTCTGTCAGAACACCTACGTGAGTGGAGTGTGGGGGCCAGCCGTCCCCCAGATTGTATTCGGGGTGGCCGGGGTAGTGACCACAGTCATGGTGCCAGTCTTTCCAGAGACCAAAGGAAGGCGTCTGCCAGAAACCATCCAGGATGCTATCCTGTTTCAAAGGTGAGCGCCTGTGTGTGTGTGTGTGTGTGTGTGTGTGTGTGTGTGTGTGTGTGTGTGTGTGTGTGTTGTGTGTGTGTGTGTGTGTGTGTGTTCTTCTTCTTCTTCCTCGTTCGCCTCCCGTTAGATGAGCAGCCCGGTGTCCTCGATGAAGGCTGTCGTCCGTCGCAGCTCTTCCAGGGTGCCGTACAGCTTGGCTTCCACTGCTGTCGGTGTTGGCCAGTACTTCCTCCTGGTTGCTGCATGCGTCGTACAGTCTTGAAGGATGTGGTCGGTTGTCATTGGTCCCTCACCACTAGGGCACTCTCCACTCTGTCCAATGCCAAATTTTGTGTGCATTTGGTGGAGCAGGTGGTTCTGTCCAGTCCTCAGGCGGAAGATCTTGACCTGTTCCCGTAGTTCCAGCAAATGGTATCTGTTTTCTGGGTAATATTTGGGGTGCTGGAGGCGCCACTTTATTCCTTGTTGTGCCTTAATGATTGTCTTGATTTCATCGTATGACACCAGTTTGTTGGCCTGCTCCTCCTGTGCGCCGTCTTTTGCCAGAATGTCCGCTTTTTCGTTGCCTCTGATGCCAGTGTGCTGGTACCCACTGTATCACCACTTTCTCCACTCTGGCACTCAGCACAACAAGGGGTGAAGTGAGATGGTTCTGTTCTTTGCAGCGGGAGTTCTTGAGGGCTTGGAGCACGGAGAGAGCGTCTGAGAACACCACCACCTCCCCTGTTGTTCTTGTGGAGTTCTGCGAGACTGTTGTGGCTGCCTCACAGAGGGCTTCTCGCTCAACTCGGAAGTTGGTGGAGTATTTTCCTGTTGGCATTGCCACTTCATCTCAGTCTTGTATTGGAGGAAGATTCCAGCTCCTCCATCCCTCGTTGCTTCTGTGGCGGAACCATCTGTAAAGACATGGGTCCAGTCCTCCTGGGGGTACTGGTTGCAGATGTACTCCATGGCCAGGGCCTTCCTTTGGGTGTCTGACTGTGTTCCTCTCTTCTCCACTCCGGGAATGCTGGTGACGACTGTTGGGAACGCCCGCCTCTTTCAAGATGGGTCGGTGACATGTGCCGGGATAGGCTTTGCTTCGTGTTCCATCAAGACTGGGGTTTGTCTTTCAAGACGTCTTGACTGGTGGATGAAGCTGCCTCTTTTCAGCCGGCTCTTGGTGGGTCTGCTCATTCTGTTGTTCATTGGATTGTTTTCAAGGCGTTTGAATTTTGCTGCCTGGATGAGGATCTTTGTGTCTCTTCTGTCCTCCAATGACTGTAGCCCAGTAGTCTCCTCCATCTTCAGGATTGGGGTGGATCTCATGGCGCCAGTTATGACACGCTGAGCTTGGTTTTGTATCTTGTTGAGATGGTCGAGGTTAGACTTTGCAGCTGATGCCCATGCTGATGTCCCGTACTCAACTACAGGTCGGACTCTCCCCGTATAGAGTCTCTTTAGGATACGTTCATCAGCCCCCCAGTCCGTCCCTGAAAGTTTCTTCATGATCGTCAGTCTCAGCTTGGCCCTGCTACAGCATCTGGTGATCTGCTGTTTCCAAGTGAGCCTGCGATCAAAGATCACTCCCAGGTAGGTAGGTGTGGGTTCCTCTGCAAGCCTTTGGTTGTTCAGTGTCAACTTCGCCTCTTGCTTCATGCTGGATAGGCTGAAGACTGTGTAGGTTGTTTTGCTTGAGTTGACAGAGACAAGCCATTCCTTGGTCCAGTTGCTGATCTTGTTAAGCACAGTCTGGAGGCGTACCTGTGCTGTAGTGGTGTACTCTTCAGAGCACCAGAGTACCAGGTCATCTGCACAGATCGCTCCTCTGACCCCTCTTGGCAGTTCTCTGACGTTGTCATCTATGAAGATGAAGAACAGTGTTGAAGATTGTTAGAAGGACTGCCTTGCTCTTCATCCCAAGATCCAGAATCATTTCATTTGTGATTCCGTCTGGTCCAGGTGACTTCAGGTTGAGGCTCTGCAACGCTTCCTCCAGCTCTTTCTCTGTGAAAGCTGTGGTCATGACTTCCTCTTTGGGCTCTTTCTCATGAAGTTCACCTTGGGCCATGTGCACTGTGACTTTATGTTCAGGAGGGACTTCCAGATTGTTGATGCTTTCATAGACGTCTATGAAGTGGTCTGCTGCTTTCTTTCCAGAGAGGTAATTTCCATTCTCTTGTATTGTTATTGTGGTGTGACTTGTTGTTTCGTTGCTGAGGGTTCTAGCCAGTTTCCACAGCTTACTGCCATCCTTGTCAAGATTTAGGCTTTCAGTTTCCTCTTGCCAGCTTTTTCTTGCAGCTTGTGCGCAGGACAGCTTGTATCTGGCAGTTACTTCCTTCAGCGCTATGTTGTTCTCCAGTGATGGCTGCTTTTCTGCTCGGTCCCTGGCTTCCATAACAGCATCTTCCAGATTCTGGAGTTCCTCCGTCCAGTAGGGCTTGTAGTCTTTGTGTGCTCCTCTTGGGATGGATTCTATAGCAGTTTTCAAGACGGCCTTTGTGAAGTCTTGAACCATCTTGTTTGAGTCCTTCTGCCTGATGTTGATTGGCTTTGTGTATGTATCTGTGAGGGTCTTGAAGAGAGTCCAGTCCGCCTTTCTGTAATTCCAACGGGGAAAACACTTTGCTTGAGGAGCCTGCAAGTTGAGGTTGATAGAGAGTTTTACGGGCTTGTGGTCACTTCCTCCAAGCTTGTTCAGGACTGTTCTTGTGGTCCTGACGAATAGGTCTTGGTGACGAACACTAGATCTGGTGGTGATGTGGTCATCCAGCGTCTAGAGTAGAAGGTGGGTTCATCATCTTCTTGGTTGATGAGAGGAAGATGTGTGTCAATCTCCCAATCCTCAACTTCTTCGCCTCTCCTGTCCGTCTCCTCATAGCCCCATCTCTCTGAGTGACTGTTGAAATCTCCCACCACCACACAGTTGTTGTCTGGGATGTTCATGTATGTGATGGAAAGATCAAGATCTTGAGGGCAACAGACATTGTAGATCCTGATGTTGTGTTCCTTTAGGACTATATCAACCCCTTGGATCTCTGCCTGTTGACTGGTGTTGATCTTGAGTTCTTGTGCGGCGATGGAATTCCGCACCAAGACAAGCACTCCTCCTTTGTTTCTTTCCTCACGGTCCAACCTGATGGTCTCGTAACCCCTCACTTGAAAGCAATGGTTTACGGTCAAATGTGTCTCTTGGACACATGCAATATCAGTATTTTCTTGGTGCATCCTTTCTGCCAGGCCAAGTTTCTTCTTATGCACCCCCTCTGCATTCCACTGGAGAATGTTTATTCCCTCTTCTATGTATTCTATTAACACCATGCTTTAATCTTTATTTAGTATTGTGTAGTGTAGACCCTATTCAGGGCGGGGATTGGAAATTTAAAAAAAGAAAAAAAAGAGTACACCAGTGCTTATCTTATCCTAGAAATAAAGCATTTTGTCTTGTCTTGTCTCATCGTGTTGGCGTAATCTGTTTCAGCCGACGTCTACACGTACAGGACACGGAGATCGTAGCCGTTGAAGACGACGACAGCAGTCATCGATCCTCACAGGACAAGACTGAAGACTGAGGACAGGCCAGGCCGAGAAGTAATCCTGTAACCCTTTCTGGGGGCATGGACTGTCAGTTCCGTACAGTAAGCAGATTGATTTCCCTTCCAAGCTTCTCCGCTCTTCCGCTGATGTCACAGAGAATCTTTTGCGTTTTCAAAATTCAACATAGAAACACGTCGGCAGGAGAGCTTTTAGTTTTTCAACATTACAAACCTGGACGGAATTCACTTCCGTTTTCAGTCCGACAGCCTTTCACTTTCTCACGGTCCTTTATAAACATTCATTTTCAGGCAGTTTTTACATAACCAGGCCTACATTTATGTACTCAATGGATTAACACGTATTAATTTTTTTTATTCCATGTGTGGGTGGAAGGTGGGGGTGGGGGATTGGGGTGGTGACTGATGTGTAAAGCACTTTCAGATGTTTCAAAGCACTGTATCATCATCATCATCATTATTACAAGAACACAGAACAGTGTTATGAGTTACAAAATGATATACAGATCCTTTATTACTCAGGACAAATGAATTTCTCTTACTGGCGACAGTAAAGCGTGATTTTTTTTCTTTTTTCTTTTTCTTTTCAAGATTCAAGATGATTTATTCATATATAAGCCAAGATCAGGTCAGGGGCATAGCCCTTGCTACTGGTATCATGTAACTCAGTACTACCTGCCGCATGTGAAGTCTCCCAACGACAGACCAGGCGGAGGAGGAAACCTTTCCCACGGCTGTGAAGGCGGAAGAGGATGACCAAAGGGCAGGGGGAGCTCTAATCCTTGGCTGTAAATCCCCCTAGAAGACGGAGCTCCGAAGAAAAAACCTGCACCTGCCTAGGCCGTCCTACACGTGGCAGTATCTGCACCTGTTGGACTGTGAGCGTCGGTAGGCGAGAGAGTGGGGAAGGGACTGCACAACTCCTCACTAAGAAAGTCACCTGTGCTGGTCAGGCAACCAGGCTAATGTTGGAACGACGAGCTAGCCCTTCAACACCCAGCTTTCCCAAGCTTTGCGGCGATGAAGAAGTGGTAACGTGGACAGGCAGAGGATGCTGCTGGCAGTTCCTAGTCACGACTCTGCACGCAGGCGGCTGTGGGGTGATGGTCGTCCGCCGTAGACTGGGGCAGATGCGGCGCCCGTATCCTCCCACAGTGTCAGAGCAGCCCTTTTTAGGGACAGCACTGCTCTCCCCACATGGGGAAGGGGAAATAAAAGGATCCCCAAACAAATCCTGCCTCACCTAGTACCTAGTAGGAAACCGCACCTACTTGGACATCCAAAAATAGCGGTCGAAAACAACAAAAGAAAAGAACCAGGAGTCATGCCCTGACTCTGGGTGCCTGGAATGTTCGCACCCTCTTAGAGACGACAGACCAGAAAGACGCACAGCGCTCATTGCTAGAATGCTTGATCGCTACCAGGTGGACATAGCAGCCCTGAGCGAAACCAGGTTTGCAGGTGAAACCCAGCTGGAGGAAGTTGGAGGGGGCTACACCTTCTACTGCATTGGAAAGCCAGATGGCACCCCAAGAGCCTCAGGCGTCGGCTTTGCCATACGAACCGAACTTGCACGACAGCTTGACAGCCTTCCACATGGGATAAACGACAGGTTGATGACCCTGCGTCTGAAGCTGTCCAAGGATCGCTTCGCCACAGTCATCAGCTGCTATGCCCCGACGATGACCAACCCTGATGAGGCTCGGACAGGGGTTGATCCTGTAACTCTCGGCCCATACACAGCTCGGAGACCATCATGGAAGGTCTTCATGTCGTGATCATCAGCAGCGGACTGAAGCTCTTCGGACTTTCTCTCACACTGGGTGTTCTTCATCTCACGCAGCCTCTTCTGTACGAGTTGCTTGGTTTGCAAGAACTGGTTCTTCCTCTGGCAGTCTTTACCGGAAATGTGATACTGATGCCGTATATGCAGTGTGTTCAGAAGCTTGGAGATTCCAGAGTCGTTCTCATCAAACCAGTCTTTGTGGCTCCTCTGTACAAAGCCGAGTTTCAGCTGCTGCTGTGTACACAGCATCTCTAAAGGTGCTCCATACCTCTTCTACATCAGTCGATGCAGGAATTTCTTGGAGAGCTATTTGGATTTGCTGCTGCAGCACGTCCTTGGTGATAGGGAGGCGGTGGATGTTCAGCTTCCTAGGGGGTTTCTGCCTGGCTGGTTGGAGCTTGCATGCAAATCTAATGTTCATCTTGCTGCGTACCAGGCGATGGTCCGACCAACAGACTGCTCCTCTCATGCAGCGTGTAATGGAAACATCACCTCTGTTCCTCTGCCGGACAATGACATAGTCCAGCATATGCCATTGCTTGGAGCGGGGTTGCATCCATGTGTTCTTGTACTTGTCCGCTTGTTGGGAGAGGGTGTTGGTGATGGTCAGTCCATGCTGCGCACAGAGCGAGAGCAAAAGCAGTCCGTTGGAGTTGCACTTGGCAGTACCGTGCTGTCCTAGGACTTTTGGCCACGAGGAGAAGTCCACGCCGACGCGGGCATTGAAATCCCCAAGGATGATCAGCCTATCCTTTTTGTCTACCGCTGAAATGGTGCGGCTGTGCTCCTCGTAGAAAGCTTCTTTGATGTCATCAGGGTTGGTCATCGTCGGGGCATAGCAGAACATATATATGTATGTCATTCATCTTATCAGAAATTTCATGACATATCATAAACTTCTAATCTATGTTTTCCAACCATTCCTGGTTTTTTGTTTTTGTTTTTGTCTTTCGTTTGTTTGTTTGGCCAAATATTTTCTTGTGTCAAATTACACTGGAATGTCTTTGTCAAAATAAACCAGTATGTGGAAACAGTGAAACATTATTGCAAATCTGACTTTACAGAATTGCAAGGGAAAATAATCATGCTAAGCAGTAGTCTTTTTTTTTTTTAGGCTTCAGTTGATTGTGACTGAAAATATTCACCTACACATAATGAAAGCTTTAAAATTTGACATACATATTAATGAAAACATTGACAAATTCAGAGACATTAGAACCAGTAACTATGCATTTATTCTTGATACACTTTATACAATTTAATACTAATTCTATTATGCATAAATACTAATGTGGTTTGTCGTAGTGCTGTCTTACAAGAACAAAACAGATCTGTGTATATGTGCAGTTCAAGATGCAACATAAGATTTTACATGTTTGTGTTAGTAATCTGGACCCACCATTTTCTGCTGCTATTTCAGATTGGTGGTCGCTTTGACCAATCGCATGCAGAAAAATCAGTCACACATCTTTCAATCAGATCCAGTCATATACTTTTTCCTGTAATCAGTGCTTCCATACTTGAAGCACTCAGCTGATATTTATTTATTTATTCAGACTTCTTGCTATAGCGCATATTCTTGAAGCTCTATGCGCTTTACAATAGCACTAAAAACATTCACTCAAACATCCCCACACAAACATATGCATATAATTTGAAATATAGGCGAGAGAGAAAAATTAAAATAGGTCATGTCAGTTGATTAAATCAAGAAATGCAACAGGTATTAAAAAAAAAAAAAGAAATTGAAAGAACACAAGCACGTATACGCATGCATATATACGTAGGCACATACATACATACATACATACATACAAACACACAGCGTGCGCACACACACAACACACACATACACGCACACACGCGCGCGCGCGCGCACGCACTCACACATGCACCAACGAACACAAGCCGCATACCGAAACACATTACTCACGCACTCACTCAGTGACAAACACACATACACGCACCTACAGGCACAATACACACACGAACACAGATCAACAATCGAATAATGCAAACTACTGCGACATTACATATATACATATCTACACACACATATATATAATAAAATAAAATAAAAGTTCCTGCTAAGCATTTCCCTGAAGAAACAGCCCGCATTACACACACAGATCAAAACTAGAAAGATGAAACAAATGTTCACACACACACATACACACACACACACACACACACACACACACGAATGACAAACAATTGAAACACACAGGCTACAACATCACATGATAAAGCAATATTCATCAAACATTTCAAGTAAAAACGTATGTACATCATTACATTTAAGAAATTAAACCTGAAAATGTAAAAATGTACGTATTGTTAAAAAAACAAACAAACAAACAAACAAAAACACAAAAAAACAAACAAACTCACACCTCCACCACGTCCACATACACTAGCACACACACACTCACACAAAACTCATCAACAACAACAAAAGCACAACAGATGGACAACTGAGTAAACAAACTACAACATTACTTCATAAAACAGTTCGTGTTAAAATCTCTCACATACATATTTATACATTAAAAAACACAACAACACACACACATACGCGCGCGCGCACGCGCACACACACACACACACACACGTACCAACTCACCCACCCGCACACCCCCAACACACAGACACAAGCTCGCGCGTGTGGACGTGCAAACACCCGCCACCACCTCTCCCCCCTCGTCCCCCTCCGCCCCCCCCCCCCCCACAACCTTCCCCCCCCCACACACACACAACACAACACAACCACACACCTCTATTGTATGTGTACCCACACAATTCCACTTGGAAAAAAAAAAAAGAAAACAGAGAGAGACTAAACAAATCGTCTTCAACTTCAAGTAAAAAAACACCCAACAATTCCTGCAGTTTTTGTGGGAAAATAGAAGAATGTATCCTCGCTGTTAAGTCACATGATGCCTGGAGTGGTGAACTACTGTAACTAATTGAAACGGCAACAAAAATTCTTAAGATGCAGTTAACGCTTAGATTTGTCTATGCACAAGATTCAGCGCAATATAAGTACCATTGTTATTATCATTATTATTAGTAGTAGTTAACCAAAAGATAGGGGGCACAATGAAGTGCAATGGTGGAGGTGGGGTGTAACGGAATTTTTACTTAAATTCGTGGGCATGTGTTGTTTTCAACTGGCACTCCATCCGAACCAAAAAGCAAAACACAAACGCAAATCTAGTTGTTTTTTAGAAGAACGAAAACTCCCATTTTCTTTTACTTTTTAATTAATTTAATGATATTAATAAATATTTAATCAAAGAAAGAAAATAAGTGTTCGTTTCCCAACTCACTCAAAAATAAATTCGGCAATATTAACATTTTTACCCGTCCACTCTTCGATGTTGAAGTCACAAATAAAATCTACCGAAATGGGTATACCTGTTTCTGACGAACGTGTCCACCATCTCTGGTTCGACATTCTTATATTATAATTAACATTTTCACCCGTCGGCAGTACAAAACATACGTGAAAAACTCCAAAACGGGTAAAAATGTTAATTATATATATATACGGGCAATATTAACATTTTTACCCGTGCACTCTTCGATGTTGAAGTGAGAAATCAAATCCACCCGAATGGGTATACCGGCTTGTGACTTTGTGCACTATCTCTGGTTCGACATTCTTATATTATAATTAACATTTTTACCCGTCTGCAGTACAAAACATACGTGAGAAAGTCCAAAACGGGTGAAAATGTTAATTATATATATAAGTTTGTCGACTATAGTAGAGGATTTTAAAACGAACTTGTGGAGATTAGAAAGGTGTCTAAAAAGGGATGCTTTTTGGGGCATTCCATGCACCTAGCAAGGGGCTTGGAAAGAATGGGGGATACGCAAAGTGAAAGAAAAAATGTGACCCATGGGTCAGTTCGAACTTACCCGTCTGTGTTACAAAACATACATGAAAACGATTAAGACGGGAGTGTGTATATATACACAAGTTTGGGTCAGTACTCGTAATGAAACTTGTCTCGATTCTAAACGCCGGTATGTCCGAGTTCGTGGGGCATTCCATGCATCAAGCAATGGGCTTGAAATAGAAAAATTCGTAAAGAAATCGGGAAGCTTGTCGCTGTCATATCTCCAGGAGCGGACATGCGCGAACGAGACGTATAAGACATTTCGATCGAAAGCGGTCAGTGTACGCGAGCGCCAGGTTATTTAAAGTGAAGACGGAATGAACTGTACCATGCTTCGCGAGAGGATGAAAACAGAGTGGGGGACGAGACAACAGGTTGTGATCCTAACATGAACATGACTGAAAATAATAAAACAGCTTGCATGAAATACCGTCACGTGTGTGCGACGTCAAAAGAGTGACGGCAGTCTCCTGTGGTGGGTCCGTTCTTTTCGGCCTGTTTCGTTGTACGTCCTTGCTCGGTTCCGACAGCACTGACCAGGTACACGTGGAAACCGCACACCATTCCCTGTATTGCAGTGCTGAAATGCGTTGCACAAAGGACTTCACATTAAAAAATGAGCGGGACTGGTGAAACTGACCTTCCTTAACAACGTGCTGTGCAGAAAAGTCACATACCGAAATAGGAAAGTGCATTTTAACGGCCGAGTCAGAGTCTGTGCTGAACTTAACTGTTTCAATTGGACAGCTGCACGTCCCTTTCTCGTCAGTGATGCTTTGGCCGGCTGTGAATGTTCAAGTCAGCGATTTCACATGTGTGTGTGTGTGTGCCGGTGTGTGTGTGCCGGTGTGTGTGTGTGTGTGTGTGTTGAGAACTTCATTCCGTGATTGAACGTGGTGTGTGTTAGCTTGTTTCCTCGACAGCACGCGTCACATACGTGTGTGCTGTGTCCTGTGTTGCATGTCAGTGTGCTCCTGGCCTTCCGTGGAGAACTGAGGGCGAGACATAAAATATTTAGCTCCACAGATGGCCATTCTTTCCGTACGCACACAGTTGTTCATGTTACGTTCGGAACCCATCAGTTGTCTAGTCCTCCACTCTTGTTTTCATCCTCCCGCTGAAACACGGTGCAGTTCATTCCGTCGTCTTCACTTCAAGTATAAGATTGTCAGTGCACAGTAACCTCTTTCCTACGTCCCCTTCGTGCACATCCACTTCGGCAGACAGTCGTGCATGTACAATCACAACATTCTTTCAACATGTGTCTGGCAGTGTACAGTGGCAGGTTCATTCCGTGTTTGCCAGTGTGTCCGTATAGTTGCCGCGGGGGCTCAGGCTGACTTCATTCCGTGACATATGATGTTGTGCGAGCCAGTGTACACTCACAAGTTCATTCCGTGATAATGTGTGTAGGGTTGACAACTTCATGGTTCCGGGATTGTGTGTGTAGGCACTGACAACTGACTTCATTTCGTGGCGCACCAAACCACGAAATGAATTAAGGTGTCAGTGCCTACACACAGAATCCCGGAACCATGAAGTTGTCAACCCTACACACATTATCACGGAATGAATTTGTGAGAGTACACTGGCACGCACAGCATCATAAGTCACGGAATGAAGTCAGCCTGAGCCCCGGCAACTGTACGGACACTGGCAAACACGGAATGAACCTGCCACTGTACACTGCCAGACATGTCGAAGGAATGTTGTGATTGTACATGCACGACCTGTCCTGTCTGCCGAAGTGGATGTGCACGAAGGGGACGTAGGAAAGAGGTTACTGTGCATTGACAATCTTGTACTTGAAGTGAAGACGGAATAAACTGCACCGTGTTTCAGCGGGAGGATGAAAACAAGAGTGGAGGACTAGACAACTGATGGGTTCCGAACGTAACATGAACAACTGTGTGCGTACGGAAAGAATGGCCATCTGTGGAGCTAAATATTTTATGTCTCGCCCTCAGTTCTCCACGGAAGGCCAGGAGCACACTGACATGCAACACAGGACACAGCCGTATGTGACGCGTGCTGTCGAGGAAACAAGTTGTCTAGCACACACCACGGACAATCACGGAATGAAGTTCTCAACACACACACACACACACACACACACACACACACCGGCACACACACACACCGGCACACACACACACACACACGTGAAATCGCTGACTTGAACATTCATAGCTGGCGCAAGCATCACTGACGAGAAAGGGACATCCAGCTGTCCAATTGAAACGGTTAAGTTCAGCACGGACACTGACTCGGCCGTTAAAATGCACTTTCCTATTTCGGTATGTGACTTTTCTGCACAGCACGTTGTTAAGGAAGGTCAGTTCCATCAGTCCCGCTCATTTTTTAATGTGAAGTCCTCTTTGCAACGCATTTGAGCACTGCAATACAGGGAATGGTGTGCGGTTTCCACGTGTACCTGGTCAGTGCTGTCGGAACCGATACAGCAAGGACGTACAACGAAACAGGCCGAAAAAAACGGACCCACCACAGGAGACTGCCGTCACTCTGTTGACGTCGCACACACATGAGTGTTTCATGTAAGCTGTTTTATTACTTTCAGTCATGTTCATGTTAGGATCAGAACCTATTGTCTCGTCCCCCACTCTGTTTTCATCCTCTCGCGAAGCATGGTACAGTTCATTCCGTCTTTACTTTAGATAACCTGGCGATCGCGTTCTCTGACCGCTTTCGATCGAACTGCCTTATACGTCCCGTTCGTGCATGTCCGCTCCTGGAGATACGACAGCGACAAGCAGTCCTGATTTCTTTACGAATTTTTCTATTTCAAGCCCATTGCTTGATGCATGGAATGCCCCACGAACTCGGACATACCGGCGTTTAGAATCGAGACAAGTTTCATAACGAGTACTGACCCAAACATGTGTGTATATATACACACTCCCGTCTTAATCGTTTTCATGTATGTTTTGTAACACAGACGGGTAAGTTCGAACTGACCCATGGGTCACATTTTTTTCTTTCACTTTGCGTATCCCCCATTCTTTCCAAGCCCCTTGCTAGGTGCATGGAATGCCCCAAAAAGCATCCCTTTTTAGACACCTTTCTAATCTCCACAAGTTCGTTTTAAAATCCTCTACTATAGTCGACAAACATATATATAATTAACATTTTCACCCGTTTTGGACTTTCTCACGTATGTTTTGTACTGCAGACGGGTAAAAATGTTAATTATAATATAAGAATGTCGAACTAGAGATGGTGCACAACTTCGTAACAAGCCCGGGTATTTTAGACACCTTTCTAATCTCGACAAGTTCGTTTTAAAATCCTCTACTATATTCGACAAACTTATATATATAATTAACATTTTCACCCGTTTGGGACTTTCTCACGTATGGTTTGTACTGCAGACGGGTAAAAATGTTAATTATAATATAAGAATGTCGAACCAGAGATGGTCCACAACTTTGTCACCAGCCGGTATACCCATTTGGGTAGATTTGATTTCTGACTTCGACACCGAAGAGTGCACGGGTAAAAATGTTAATATTGCCATAAATTCGTTTTCCCAACAAGATAAATTCGTTTTCCCAACTCACTCAAAAATATAAACAAAAAGTAACTTCACACACATTACAATGACGGCTGTCCACATCTTAGGTGCCGACACATCCCCGACGGACACCGGGGAACACAGGGCACCACACCAATGGGTGGTCCGCCCTTCCAAGTAGTTTTTGGCATGGCCGCTCTCCCTCAGCAGGTAGTCTCTCCCCTGGGACGGCAGTGGACCAGCGTCTCCCTCAAAATGAAATAAAAGTATCCCCATAAGTCTCCCGACTCAACCAGCTATACCCAAATGTCTGCCCTCAATGAATACCGATCAACCGTTACATTCACATAAAGAAGCGTTAACACTTACATCATACCAAGCAGCTCCCCAAATTATTCGACTTGTAGCATCCACAACATGAAAAATCAATATTCAACTCACGGTTTTTTTTTTTAAAGTAAAATCTTTTCCCACATTAAACAGAAACCAGTCTTAGCCGAATACTGGAAAAATTATCAAGCACAAAAATATATTTAGTTTCTTCGGCAAAATAAAACAAATCAATAAATACCTTATCTCAGTGTGCCACGATGCTGTTCACAACGGGAATGTTTCTGGCCCTCGAGTCAAACAGCAATGACTGGCATCAGCAAAAATAAACCAGTTCAGGGAAACGGAACTGACTTAACGGTAATAATTAACAGTTTAAAAAAAAAAACCGGCATTCACGTGCTTCACAATATATCCCACAGCAGAACATCGGCTGGGAACCTTATGTTCCCGTGTGAAAAAATGTCTGCATTTTCAAATAGACATAAAAATCAACATGCACAAAAAGATACCATATAAAAGAATTATCACCGACAACACATGTACAAAGCGATTTGTTTCATGGGGGTGAGGGAGATGCCTGCTGTTTTCATCACCTTTTCAATATGATTCCATGGTGTATGAAAATCAGACAACCTTCTGTCTGATGGTGCTCTGTGTGTGTGTGTGTGTGTGTGTGTGTGTGTAAAGGAGAGAGAGAGATAAATAAGTAGCAAAATAATTTTGAAAAATAATGTGCGCACGCGCGCACGGGCGCGCACACACACAAACACACACACCCCTTAAAAAGATAGAACAGAGGCTGAATTTTTCAGACAGTAGTTGGCAGCCAACGAACTACTGTCTCAGTGACAAAATTAATTCGTTCAGTTGTTTTTTTCCGCTCTGAAAAGCTAAGCGTAAATCCACATGAACGATCACGCGCGGAAGACAAAAATCATCGCTGAGGTCAGAACTGTATGCATCATTATGCACTGAGTGTCACAGGGCTCAACAACATCACCACAGTGTGGTTTGGCTGACAGGCCAAACCGAGAAACACACTACTGGAACTATGTCTATGTCTCTGTCTGTCTGTCTGCATTTCCATCAGACCCCGTGCTTGCAGGTGCCCTTACATACGTGCGTGCGTGTGTACTCGTGTGTGTGTGTGTGTGTGTGTGTGTGTGTGTGCCAGTGCATACGTGAGTGAGTGAGTGTGCGTGTGTGTGTCTGGGAGAGAGAGAGAGAGAGAGAGAGAGAGAGAACGAAGGGAGAGGGGTATCATAACTTCAGTCACGCCAAAGGTTGTTTCCCGAATTATCCCGGGCTTGCGTGCCCAGGCAACACAAACACTGATTAACCCTTTCACCGCCAAGCTCGCATTTCTGCACAGGCTTGGTAGAGGACCCATGTCACTGAAAGGTGACCATTCATTGGTCTGTTATCCATGAACCTACTGCTCTTAATATTCGGCGGTGGGATAGGCCATATTTTCTATACATTTCAGGGGGGATCCCCAGCTATTCTTAGCCAGTGTCTTTTCTGTGTTTATACCACAAGGGAATTTTGTACTCTAAATTGAATGGCGGTGAAAGGGTTAAACAGAACCAGTCACACAACACCATCAGCACTATGATAAAGACGTGCATCGGGAATGCCTCCCCTGTGAATGTCTGCATGCTGCCGGTCTTGTCCTTGTGCGAGGGAAAGGGAGGTGGAGTGGGGTGATGACTACATCAGTGATTATGGGTCAGTGCTCCCCGCCATATCACTGTGAGAGATTCACAGATGTGTCTTGGAGGATAGGAGGTGAGTGGGGCAGTGGGTTGTTTGGATAACAACGAAGATTTATTCTTGTTGTTGTTGTTAATGGTGTCATTTTAATTGTGAACAAGAAGTGATGCAAGTTAGAAATGTATGGTTTGGAAGTGAAACGAGACTGACATATATACTGGAGAAGTGAAGGTCAGACATGTATGCTGGAGAAGTGAAGGTCAGACATGTATTGTGGGGAAGTGAAGGTCAGACATGTATGCTTGGGAAGTGAAGGTCAGACATGTATTGTGGGGAAGTGAAGGTCAGACATGTATTGTGGGGAAGTGAAGGTCAGACATGTATGCTTGGGAAGTGAAGGTCAGACATGTATTCTGGGGAAGTGAACGTCAGATATGTATTCTGGGGAAGTGAACGTGAGACATGTATTCTGGGGAAGTGAAAGTCAGACATGTATGGTGGGGAAGTGAAGGTCAGACATGTATTGTGGGGAAGTGAAGGTCAGACATGTATGCTTGGGAAGTGAAGGTCAGACATGTATTGTGGGGAAGTGAAGGTCAGACATGTATGCTTGGGAAGTGAAGGTCAGACATGTATTCTGGGGAAGTGCATGTATTGTGGGGAAGTGAAGGTCAGACATGTATTGTGGGGAAGTGAAGGTCAGACATGTATGCTTGGGAAGTGAAGGTCAGACATGTATTCTGGGGAAGTGAAGGTCAGATATGTATTCTGGGGAAGTGAAGGTGAGACATGTATTCTGGGGAAGTGAAGGTCAGACATGTATGGTGGGGAAGTGAAGGTCAGACATGTATGGTGGGGAAGTGAAGGTCAGACATGTATTGTGGGGAAGTGAAGGTCAGACATGTATGCTTGGGAAGTGAAGGTCAGACATGTATTCTGGGGAAGTGCATGTATTGTGGGGAAGTGAAGGTCAGACATGTATTGTGGGGAAGTGAAGGTCAGACATGTATGCTTGGGAAGTGAAGGTCAGACATGTATTCTGGGGAAGTGAAGGTCAGATATGTATTCTGGGGAAGTGAACGTGAGACATGTATTCTGGGGAAGTGAAGGTCAGACATGTATGGTGGGGAAGTGAAGGTCAGACATGTATGCTTGGGAAGTGAAGGTCAGACATGTATTGTGGGGAAGTGAAGGTCAGACATGTATTGTGGGGAAGTGAAGGTCAGACATGTATGCTTGGGAAGTGAAGGTCAGACATGTATTCTGGGGAAGTGAAGGTCAGATATGTATTCTGGGGAAGTGAACGTGAGACATGTATTCTGGGGAAGTGAAGGTCAGACATGTATTCTGGGGAAGTGAAGGTCAGACATGTATTCTGGGGAAGTGAAGGTCAGACATGTATGTTGGGAAGTGAAAGTCAAACATGTATTCTGGGGAAGTGAAGGTCAGACATGTATTCTGGGGAAATGAAGCAGGTCGGACATGCATGCTGGGGAAGTATCAGACAGAAAAGAGTGACAAAGAGGGCTATGATTACACTCAACTCTGTAGCGGGCAGATGAAGTGAATAGTTCAAAGAACATAACCTTACCACACCAATCATAAGAAAAAATTTAGAAGTAAAATCATTCACAACAACAGTGACTGATCTGCCTGAGAGATATAAAGAAAGCAATTAAAGAGCGAGCCTCGAAAGTGATAAATTTCATGTCACTTTTGCACCAAGATTCTACAGTCGACTGTATCAAATGCAGCTGACAGATCAAAAACAATGAGAACAAACAGCTCCTTTATCAAGAGAGAGAAGAATATGGACAACTCTGAGAGGCATAGTTTCTGTGCTATGAACTGGGCGGCTAGCAGTCTGATATGGACAGATGAAGTTATAGGAGTTGAGACTGGTGAAGGTTTGCTGAAGATTTTTCCCTCGAAGACTTTTGGACAGAAATGAAATGTTTGAGACTGAGCAAATGACCTGGTACATAAACGAGTAAGATCGTCTCAGTGCGGTTAGGACACGACACCGTATAAGTTCGAGAGAGATGCATGAGATCAACTAGACACGAAATTATAATTATCAAAGTATGATGACCATAGGCTGCATTACTTGACACGCAACAAAAAGCATTCAAGTAACAAACAGCTCACCACCGCACGTACTGTCTTGCACATGTGTCACATACATACGCGGCTTACTGAGGTTAAAGGTTAAAGGATGTGGAAGCCGTGTGTGCAAGGAAGAAAATAACAGGGAAGCTTCAATTGTATTGTGGCAATAATTCCGCACCCTCCCTCCCTCCTTTCCCCTCTGGTTTTAATTCTGGGTGTATGGGTTGTTCATTGCTAAGTATCCGATGATCTCATCTTGCACGAGTACATCAATTCAAGATGTTTGTCTTTGCTGTTCAAGGAATTTGGGGGTAGTGACGTGGTGTTACAGCTACGTTTTTTCTGACTTTCCTTCACTTTCTCGGAATCGTTATTCCCGTCAGACATACCGACTTTTAGTGGATTTCAACATTCTGCGCAAATGATAACGCGCGCGTGTGTGTGAGTGTGTGTGTGTGTGTGTGTTTCCTTAGTTATTTCAGTCGTTAAACCGATCCATATTGTGAGGGTAAAAAAAAAAAAACTGCACTGAAAGGTTACTCTCTTTTCTATGTATATACCTACCACTCATTTTTCATAGAGACGGAAAGATCGTGGTGACTGTCTCTTTAAATAAACATAGAAACAACCCACTATAAAACGACAATAACAAACTAACTAGTCAGTGGATATTTATGCAGTGAGTCTACACTAAGGACAGCACACTCTTTTCAGTCGTAGCACGCTATATCATTTTCCGTGTTTTTCAATAAGGCCCACCAAGATGAAGTTCGATGAGGTACTCAGCGATGTTGGTGAGTTTGGAACGTATCAAAAGCGGATCATATTCCTGATCTGCATCACCTCTGGCTGTGTGCACCTCCAGAACTTGTCACCTGTCTTCACCATGGTTATCCCCCATCACAGGTAAACTTCAGTCTTTCAGTTCCCTTGTATGATTTTGAACACTAAACCTAAACGTAACTACCTGTCTGTCTCTGTCTGTCTGTCTGTCTGCCTCTCTCTTTGATTGCTTAATAAATTTCGATGTACATTGATGTACATTTGACAAGGATGATAGCAACTAATTTTTGTAGAGCTGGACGAAAGTATAAACATTTGCTAAAGAGAAAAAAGCAAGCAGTTTGCATAGTTAACAGAGTTAGTAGCATCTAAAAGAAACAGAAAGAATTTTTGGAACACTGTACATGATATTTCAATTAAAAGAAAACAACCGACTAATGATATCAGTATCGAAACTTGGTTTGATCATCATTTTAAGGCACTCCTAAACAAAAGACATCTGTTTGGATAATGTATTACCACTTGAGAATGAAGAACAAGATGAAATTAGCCGAAACCATCCAATTTCAAAAGAAGATGTTTTGTTTGCTTTGAGATTTTTTTTAATCGTGAGGAGCAGGTTCAGATGGCATTATTGGAGAACTATTGAGGTATACATGTAAAATAGAATAGATTTTTGATTTTTTCTCTTTTTTTTCAGTTCTCATTTTGATGGAGGAATCTCTCCTGAACACTGGGCTGAATCTATTGTTCCTCCACTTTATATATACCTCGGTCTTGGTTTTGTCCTCTCTCTTCTTCTCCATTCTCTACTTTTTTTCCCATGAAGAAGGGCCTAGGGCCCGAAACGTGGGGAAACTTTCATCATAGGACAAGTTACCACCTACAGGTCAGTCTGACTAGTTTTTTCGCCTTTATATATATATATATTTTTTAAATGCGACTTGAATGACCCTTGTAATCTAGGGGAATTTCTCTGTGTGATATAAGCAGTAAGTTGTACAGTACTATTATAAACCATATACTGGAAGAATGGGTTGAACAAAATAATCTTACCGGTGAATGTCAAGCAGGATTTAAGCATAATTATTACACAACTGATTGTATGTCACATTTATAGATTTCGAAAAAGCCTTTGATTCTGTTAATCAAGCTATTCCAGGACTTTAATCTTAAAAGGTGGTGTTCATGAAAAACTACTAAGATGTATCATGAGTATATATAAATGTGTAAAATTTATGGTAAGGTGTGGAGGTAATATGACCAATTATATTCAATGTACTTCTGGTGTGAAGCAAGGTGATGTATGTAGTCCTGTTTTATTCTATATTTTTATCAATGTATTAATTTCTGAAGTTATTAGGTGTGGAAAATATGGTGCCTTTACTGGGGGCTGTTTAGAAATATTCATACTGCTTTTGGCTGATGATGCTGTGTTTATATTGAAATTATCATTGGTTTACAAACACAGCTGAACATTTTATATAGGTCTGCTACTTCACTTCATCTGAAAGTTGATATGTCAAAAAGCAATATTATTGTTGTGATTAGAAATGGGGGACATTTGGGCATTATAGAAAAACAGACTTACAACGGAATAGTTGTGTCACTTGTGAATGTACCTGGGTATGTATTTTTTTTACAAAACTTAGTTTTACTGTTGCATGTAAAAACCTTGCAAGCAGAGATAAAAATGCACTATCCTGTATTATGCGCTAATTGTCTAGTTTAGAAAATCAATCTTTTGAATCATTTATGAAATTATTTCACTCTCATATTCAACCTGTTACACAGTATTTGGGCTGAAATATTGGGTCTTCATGAATCAGCAATTGATTGAGAAAAAAAAATTATTTGTTTTAAGGAAATTTCTTGGATTGTCTCTGTATACGCCAAATGATTTGTTTCTATATTGTTCTATACAATATGACACAACCACAGACAACATGACCCCATTCCACACAACATGACCCTATCCACACAACATGACCCTACTCAACACAACCTGACCCAATTCCACACAACCTGACCCTATTCCACACGACATGACCCTATTCCACATGACCCTATTCCACACAACATGACCCTATTCCACACAACATGACCCTATTTCACACGACATGACCCTATTGCACACAACCTGACCCTATTTCACACGACATGGCCCTATTCCACACGACATAACATGACCCTGAACAACACAACATGAACTTATTCCAGACAATATAACCCTATTCCACACAACATGACCCTAATCCAGACAATATGACCCTATTCCACGCAACAAGACCCAACACCAGACATTATGACCCTATTCTAGACAATATAACATTACTTCATACAACAGGACCCTATTCCATATAATATAACCCTATTCCAGATGACGTGACTCAATTCCAGACAATATAACACTATCCCAGGAAACATGACCCTACTCTACACAATATGACCCTATTCCACACAACATGATCCTACTCAAGACAGTATGACTATCCCATACAATACGACACTACCACAGACAATATGACTCTATTCCACAGAACATGACCCTATTCCAGACAATATGACCCTATTCCTACACAACATGACCCTATTTCACATAACACAACATGACCCTATCCCATAAAACATGACCCTATCTCAGACAACATGACCCTATTCCACACAACATGACATGATCCTATCTCAGACAACATGACCCTATTCCTACACAACATGACCCTATTCCACACAACATGACTCTATTCCAGACAATATGACCCTATTCCTACACAATATGATCCTATTTCACATAACACAACATATCCCTATCCCACAAAACATGACCCTACCAGACAACATGACCCTATCTCAGACAACATGACCCTATTCCACACAACATGACGCTATTCCACACAACATGACCCTGTCTCCAGATGTCAGATTCCGGGCCTTCCGAACGACACCTACGAGGTGCAGAGCGCACATCACGCCTGGTTGATCAATCTCACCATTCCCCTCACCGACGAGGAGGGACACTACTCGCAGTGCACTGTCTATGACGTGGCAAGCCAGGGAGCGGACAGCAGCACCAACAAAACGGAGCGCACGTGCCAACAGTGGGTGTTCGACAGGTCCGTGTTCAAGGAAACCTTGACCTCGCAGGTAGGTCAAAGTGCGGAGTTCATTTTACACAGAGACAAAACATAATCATTTGGGGGCTTACGGCTGAGGCAGAATATCAGACAGCTCTTATTCATATTAGAAAGATAAATTCTTTGTGTTTATTTTTGAGAGAGAGAGAGAGAGAGAACGCTGAACACTGAAATGTTTAATGTCATTAGCTGAAAAGCTCTGGTGACATAGTAGGTACTAATCAGAACAAAATGGTGCAAAATAGATAAATATGGAACAGAAAGAAAAAACAAAACAAAACAAAACAAAAACAGAACTGAAACAACACAAACTGATAAGAGATTTGCGACACTTTGGCACTTTGTCATTAGCTTGAAGTACATGTGACAGTGGGGCAATGTGCCTTTTTTCAGTCGTTCGTCTCCAAGGTTTGAACAGTACACAGAAACCAAAGTACAGATAAACATATAATAAATATTCACGCATATAACATTGACACACATCATATCAATACAAACACATACTAAAGTACATATAAATCCTGAAATAATTATTCATGCCTCAACATCAAAACCCATCATATCAAAATGAACACATCAAATGATTACAATGTCGAGATTGACCAATCAAATGTAGCCCTTCCTTTTTATCCATGCTATTTTCCTCAAAGAATCCATACTAATTTTCAATTGATTAATGAGTATTTGGACTAATGATGGACATTTTCCGTATATTTACTGCCTCAGATACCATATTTTGCAAGCTAAAGTATCATATTTTCATTTTCTGTCATCAGTATGCCGGTCAAATCTTTTCTCTGCACTGGAGCTGTATTGAAAAGGGTACAGTTTTTTTCGCAATTCATCATATCTTTTGCAGTTGAATATAAAATTATTTTCATCTTCTGGGCTTATGCCACATTGGGCAAGGAGATGTTGCTACGTCTGAATCGAACCATCTTCTGTTGGCATTCAGTCCAAGTGCTCTCAATCCGAGCTTCGCAAAGCAGATTTTATGCCATTTATTTGTTATAAACTTAATATACTTCTCCGTTTGAAATACTGATTTAAATGAATAAAACCATTTATACTTATCATTGCTAATTCTCCGTGCCAGTTTTGTTTGTAACATGCTATGAGTCTGTCTTTTAATTCCGATACAAAGCCGCTATTGTGCCCTACTCCTTGGCACATCCAAACAAGACTGAATCCATGTTCCGATAGCGTTTTCTTGATGTGGAATACCCAGTTCTGTTTGCTCTTCTCCTCTTGCAGCAGCAGCATTTCGTATACTTGTATACACAATCGTGATGTTGGCAGTCTTGTTAGTTTGAGTCAATATTTTATGCATTTTACAATTGATCTAACATGCAATGGGTACCTGCCAGTTTCGCCATACGTTATAGTGTTTGATGAGTGTAATGGGACACCCAGAAAGCACTTCATTGCAAATGCATGTACCTTTTCCATTTGGTTATTTGACATAAGTCACATATTTATATGTTTTTTTTCCTTCTAATTCTGTCAATTTTTTTCATCTCCGATTTAAGATGTGTGTATACACTTTACTAATTGTACTTGTCAAGGCTACTCCTCTGTAATTGTCCGGGTTGTTTGTGTCTCCCTTTTTATGTATAGGCACAATAATTGATTTTGCCCAGTCCAACGGAAATGTTCCACTTTCAAATAATTTGTTAAATAGGTTTACTAGGAATTTCATAACATTACTGTTAGCATTTTTTAGCATTTCGCCAATAATATAGTCTGGGCCGGCACTTATACCCGATTTCAGGTTTTTTATATTCGTTATAATTTACTGTTCTGAAATTGGGTCATCAAAAAGAGGTTCTTCCTCCACATCTACTGCTTCTTCCGTCATTACTTCTTCCTGGTCATAACTATTATCAGCTGTAATATAATTAAAAACGTTAGAAAAGTGGTTATGCCACTGTTCAGAGCTAATGTCATTATAAACTACTGCTTTCCGGTTAACTGAACTTATTATTTACCAGAACAGCTTAGGGTCATGAACGCAGTTTCTTAATTTGTCTAATCTTTCTTCTTCGTACGCTCGTTTCTTTGTCCTTTTTCGCTTAACATAATCCTTCCTCTCCTTAACATAGTCTTCTTTCCACTGATTCTTAACTCTTTCTGTCTTACATATTTGGAATCTCTTAAGGAGTGTCCTGACCCGTTTCTTTTGCTGCCTGCATTCCACATCAAACCAGTCAATGAATTCTTTCTTAGTGTTTCTGACCTTTCTAACCATACAAGCAGCTGCTCAATATAGAGAGTTTGTGAACAATTCAACCCCGATATCAACATATAAATCTAACATACCGTGGGCTTCACCCAGGCTATCTTTGAAATCATTGCTGTCTAGCTCCTCTTTATATACCTACAACTTCCCATCATTCCAAATAATCCTGATTTCATTAGAGCAATCCCCCTTTACAGTTGGTTCCTGACTCTTCTCACTGCATTGACTATTTTCCCACTTTAGTACTAATGGTAGGTGCTGTTATAGTTTTTCTCTGTTGTTCGTGGTTCTACTAATTTTCTATTTTTTTTGTATTCAAATATTACCAGACGCATGTTTTTCTTATTAGTTCTGTAATGTGTGTTAGTGTACAGTTGTGTCCAACTTCCACACAGCTAACGAAACCAAAAATTATGGGAAAGAAACTTTGTTTTGATATAACAATAACGAAATTTTTTAGTTTCCTTTCTTAGTTAGGTTCAGTTAAGGTCTCCAGGAAGGTATTTACGTGTCCTTGAATATGTATAAGACTCTTTGACGGTGGCTTCCTGGTTTGGGTGGGTTTTTAAAAAAATTTTTAATAACATCTACTTAGCTGGCCGGTTGAAGTCTTCGCCGTAATTGAAGAAGCGTCTTCTTTTCACTGGGACGCTGAAGAGGTGACGACCTCCGGATGGTGAAGTCTGTAGAGGAAGAAGACTTCAGGTTGAGTAGTCTTTCGTTCTGCGCCGGAACATAAAGTACTGTTCTGCTTCCATCTTGGTCACCTTACCATAACATTAATTTTACTACAATTTCAGTTTCAGTAGCTCAAGGAGGCGTCACTGCGTTCGGACAAATCCAATATGCTACACCACATCTGCCAAGCGTATCCCAACGTGCTTAGTCAGGCCTTGAGAATAAGAAAGAAAGATAAATACATAAAAAAAAGAACTACTAATAATAATTATATGTATAAGGCGCAAAAACGTGATGAAGCCAATTATAAGCTTACAAAATAAAATAAAAATCAAATCAAATAAATGAATAAATAAATAAATATAAATAACTAAATAATTTTTTTTTTTAATTTAAAATAAAATAAATAAATAAATGAAGAAATAATAATAATACTAATAACAATAAGATAAATAAATAAAATAGATAAATAAAAGAGACAACAATGATGATAAATAAACAAATAAATGTAAAAAATTCAGACACACATTCACACATACACACACATATGCATAACAGATATGCACCAAACGTGTAGTTTCACAGATATGAAAGCACAGTCAAATACACATAAACGTACATGAGCCCCAACACACACACACACACACTTACTTGTACGAGCACACACACATACACCCATATCCCCTAACCCCAACCCCCCACACATATATACAAAGATATATATATATGCACACCTGCACGTTCCAATATTCCGTTGCTCCCACAGTGTAGGCATGCATATACACTCATATCTCATCCTCCTCCCCCCCTTCTCCCCCCCATACCCCCCCCCCCCCCCCCCCCCCCCCCACGCATGTGCACAGAACTCTCCTGACACGTGTACACTTACAACCTCGCGCATGCGCAAACGCACACAAACACACAGACCTACACATACACACAAACACACACATACACACACAGAGGCTGCCACTGATTGGCCGCAAGAAGGATGGGAAAAGATCTCTGATGCCAAGCACGTGGCGTCTAGTGTGTTGCTCAGTCTATTGTATTTGGAAAAGCCCACAGAGACTCTGTTCCGTTCTGAAGAAATTTGCGCAATGCTGGTTTGGAAATGATGCTGATATTTGTTTGATTTGCAAAGCATCGTGCTCTACCTTTCATGCTAGACTTACGGCTGCTCCCTCTCTCCGCCTTTATTTCTTTGAGGTGATCGATGGTGTGATGGCTTTGTACCTGTTCTTTTTGATATTCTTTGACTTTTCTGAGGATTTCCGATTTTCCTAGATATAGGCCGCTCGTTGTTGTTGGTTACCAGCAAGTCTGTCAGCTCGCTCATTTCCCTTAACACCTGCATGTCCCGGGCAGTATGACCATGTAAGTTTTTTTATCTGAAAGTTGCGCATTGCCTAATGCCACTCTGGGCTTCCCATTCCGTTTTCAATTTTCTGTATGAGGTTTATTGAGTCAGCTAGAATCATGGCATGTTGGTTTCCGGGCATATGGATGGACGATAGCCACTGGAGGGCACGTGTCACAGCTTCAACTTCCATCGTTAGGCTGGAGGTTGTGACTTTGTAGGCAGCATTTTTCCCTAATTGTTTTTCCATTTTGTTTCGCAGTGAATCCCCAACCGGATTGGTCTTTGGTGACGGAGCCATCTGTGTATATGATAATGTCCTCTTCTTTACTGTTTTCTTCTATGAGTAGCTTCACTTCCGTATCAGTTTTGCCCTCTGGCCATTCCCGACATTGTCTTCCTAGAGTGGGTGAAATGGCTGTGTTGAATAGATGGTTGAGGTTTTCGGGGTTTTTCTCCCATTCTTTTGTTTCTTTCAGGTCTTGTAGTCGGCATACTAGCCAGATTGTGTCTTCTGCTTGCCCCATCCATGATCTTCCTCGTCCTAGACGGCTGCCTTTTGGTTCTTTGACTGCGTCATGCAGTGGGTTTTGAAGGTTTTCTAATGCTTTGAAGTAGGTCTTAACCTGTTCTAACTTGTTTCTGGCCTGCACTGAAGGAAGGTCGAGCAGGTATCGCATGGTTTCCGTGGTCGTGTCTTTTGTTGTTCCAAGGATCAGCCTCATAGCTTCATTTTGAACTCTTTCTAATTTTAGGAGGTTGCTTTGAGATGGTGTTATTAGCCCAAGTCCGTAGTCGATCACACTGAGGACGAGTGATTGGTATAGCAGGAAGAGGTGGCGTTGTTCAATACCTTTGGTTGCCATTGCTTTTAAGAGTGAAAGGCCCTTTTTGCATTTGAGAACAGTATTTTCCGTATGTTTTCTGAAGGTCAGCATCCTGTTGAACTGTATTCCTAGGTAGCGTAGGCATTCGGTTTTCTCGATCTGAATCCCGTCAAATGACACAGGTGGTGGTGATTTGCTCGCGGTTCTGTTGTTGAGGGTGCACAGCAACGTTTGGACTTTCGTTGGATTGATGGAAGATCCTGTGTCTTTGCACCATTGAGCAATATTGTTTAGTTGTTTCTGGACGGCTTTAGTTCTTTCCTGAGCATTTTTCGAAGTTTTGAAGACCAGGCCATCGTCCGCAAGAGTAAGCACCCGAGCTATTCCATTGTTGTTTAAGTCTGCAAGGCCATTCGTGTAGACGTTGTAGAGGACAGGAGAGAGCGGAGACCCTTGTGGCAGTCCCATGGATAGTTTAGAAGGTGCAGACATCCAGTCTCCGAGGCGTAGGACGACGGTTCTTTCCTGAAGCGCTGCTGCTATCCATCTTGTCAGTGTCAAACTTACTCTATACCTTAGTAGCAGCTCCATGAGGTGCGCAAACTGGACTTTATTGTAGGCATCGTCAAGGTCGATTGCTACTGCTAGTGTTTCTTCTTTTCTTTGAAATCCTTCACACACCTCATATGCAAAAGCAGCTGCATTTTCCCATGTGGACTTACCTGTTCTGTAACCACCTTGATTTGAAGGGAGAATGCGCCTGTGTTCAAGATCCCTTGCAAGTTTCCTGGCTATCATGCAATTTTACTACAAGAATATGAAAGAAATACTGAGAGATCTAAAATAGTCAATGAGCCAACCCATTTTGGCGAGCTCATTCATTTTCTCCCAGCAAGAAAATCATGAGAATACAAAAAACCTGAAATAACAATAAAAACAATTAATTCAAGTAAGTTCACTCATTCTCTAGATCAAGGTCATCCTATAGATAAAATTCATAAATTCAATCTTTTCTCTCACCTCTTAATTTCAACAAAATACTTGAGCTCTCCAAAATCCGTTTGATCGTGAATGCAGTTACAGAGGCAATGGCGATGACGTGGTAATATTCCGTAGAGTTGCGTCATACTTTGCTTTCGTAGAAGCGCGAGTTCGGCGAGGTGTGTTTCCTTGTTAAAGGTGCCATGAATATAAACAATTATCAATGTGCAGATCACACTCTGCTCGTAAATCTTCAGATATAAGAAAATAATCAATAACGCTGCTGCCATGTGATGACAAAAAAGTAAATTCGCCTTCTGTGTCACTGCTGCATGATTCATTCAGTATCAGTATCAGTAGCTCAAAGAGGCCTCACTGCGTTCGGTCAAATCCATATACGCTACACCTCATCTGCCAAGCAGATGCCTGACCAGCAGCGTAACCCAACACGCTTAGTCAGGCCTTGAGAAAAAAGTTAAATAAACAAATAAATAAATAAATAAGATAATAATAAAAATAATAAAAAAGATATATACATTAAAATACTACTACTACTACTATTTATTTATAAGGCGCAAAATCTTGATGAAGTCAACTCTAAGCACGCACCCACACACACACACGCGCGCGCGCGCGCACGCACGCACACACACACACACACACACACACACACACACACACACACACACACACACACACACAAGTCAAGCATAAGGGCAAGATCGAGCAGGGATCTACCAAACTTGTTTATGATTGAATCTTTGGAGTTACGTGTAGCTCTTTCTTCGTCAACCTCTTCAAAATCAAAACCTGGCACCAAGTTTGCTAAGTTATCATCTTTTGGCTGTTCACATTCTGTCCTTGCATTTAGGTCATCACACAATATAATGTAAACATTATCTGTGTGTACCTGTTTTGTCAAGCTTTCTTCTAAGAATGCCGTCTTGTAGCTCAGTGTGCTCATATGGTGGTGAGATAGAGAGAGAGAGAGAGAGAGAGAGAGAGAGAGAACAAGAACAAGAACAAGAACAAGAACAAATTCTTATTCCATAGGCTTCTGGCCCCTAGAAACAAAAAGAACAATGTAAAATGCCTATCAAGGAAAAGCCATGCATTCAAAAAAGTGAAATTTCCGAAACCAGAGAGAGACAGACACAGATAGAGAGAGACAGAGAGAGGGGTGGGGGTGGAGGGAGACTAGGATGATTAAATCATAAGAGGTATGTGTGTGATTACGGTTTGACACCCGTTTCAGCGTGATGCTGTGTCCTCGGGAAAGGCACTTTACTCCGATTTTCCTCACTCCAACAAGGTGTGAATTGGATTTCAATACAATGTCCGTGAGAGTCTGGGTTCGCTTGTCGCTCTCGCCCTTCACTGGAAAATCAAACTGGGCGTCTTGTCATTCGGACGAGACGACAAACCGAGGTCCGGTGTGCAGCGAAGCACTGAAAAAAGAACCCATGGCAACAGAAGTGTTGTCCTCTGGCAAAATTCTGTAGCAGAAATAAACTCTGATAGGTACACAAATGTATGTATGCATGTACTCAAGGCCTGACTAGATGCAGTAGGTTATGCTGCCAGTCAGGCATCTGCCTAGTGGATGTGTTGTAGCGTATGTGGATTTGTCCGAATGCACTGACGCCTCCTTGAGAAACTGAAATTGAAAACTTAAACGACAATGGCGGAAGGAGAGGACTAGGCCTCAACCGAGGATCTGTGTTATGTGAGTATCCATATCAATCAATCCATCCTATGCCGAGTCCCAGACACAGTGGGTATGAAATAACTGCCCTGATTGCAGTGACAGTTTATGGGACCTTTAACCTTTACCCTGTTGCATGCAATGTGTGGGCAGCTGAATCTGGTCTGCGGGCAGAAGATATACCGGTCCCACACCAGTATGATGATCTTTGCTGGCAAGTTCGTGGGCGCTTTTCTCACCAGCATGTTCGGAGACCGGTACGTTCTGTGTGTGCCACATATTATCATTTTGAGAAAATGAATGACTGGGCCAAATGTTCTGGGGCTGACCACACATTATCATTATGAGAGAATGAATGACTGGACGAATGTTTATGGGTTGACCACACATTATCATTGTGAGAGAATGAATGACAGGACGAATATTTAGGGGTTGACCACACGTTATCATTATGAGAGAATGAATGACCGGACGAATGTTTAGGGGCTGACCACACGATCCACATGCTGTTCCAGGTTTGGACGACGACGTGTGTATACCGTCACGTTGCTGATCATGCTGTCCTCGGCGGTAGCGATAGTGTTCGTGACGTCAGTTCCGGTCTTGATGGCGCTGCGGTTTCTGGCAGGAGGCTCAACTACGGGATCCTATCTCTGCACCTATGTCATTGGTACGCCTTGAAGGAAGGAGGTGGAAGCAGGGAATGGGGAGAGAGAGAGGGGCGGATGGGGGCTGGGTGTGTGTGTGCTATGTTGTGTTGTGTTGTGTTGTGCTGTGCTGTGCTGTATTATACTGTGATGTCCTGTGCTGTGCTGTGCAGTGTTGTGTTGTGTTTGCGTTGTGTTTTCCTCAGTGTCTGTGCTTGGAGATGATAGTCGGTTGGGCGTGTGAATGGGTACCTGACTTCGGCTGGGGAAGGTTAAAAAGGCGGAAGGAGAGGATTGGGCCCCGCCTTCCTGTGACGAGCTCAAAACCTAGTTGGTATGAATTCACAGCCCCAGTGTCCGTAAAGGCTATTGGGATCCTTTATGTCTGTGAGAGAATCAAATCTGGGACTCCCGCTTTGTATTCCAGGCGTTCTATGCACCTGACTAATGCTCAACCTGAGCGTTTTCTCACCGCAGCAGTTCTGAACAGTTCATTAAATTTTGTCCTTGACAGAAAGTCATTTTGTTTATGACAAACGTATACAGTGACCAAAAGATCAGAGAGAAAGAGACAGAGATACAGAGAGGGATAATTTATTCATGTACAGACAATTGCCCCTCATGAAGGGGTGCAAACACGTGAACATATAACCAAAACAACAAATAATACGCGGTCATGTCAACAAGAAACATAGTTTAGAATTCTCAGACATCAGAGCTGATCGCAGTCTGAATGCTTTAAACAGATAGATAGACAAATTGCGAATGATCTCTTCGTGTCTAGAAGCCACGAGTAACGCTAATCTGAGCTGACAGGGAAATTTATAGAATTTAGGTAGTATATACTTGGTTCTTCATTCATGCAGAACAGGGCAACTCAGGACGAAATATTTTTCATTTTCTTCTCCCTCGCTGCAAAGTTGAGAGAGAGAGAGAGAGAGAGAGAGAGAGAGAGAGAGAGAGAGAGAGAGAGAGAGAGAGAGACCTTGAATATGGAGGAAGGCTGGTTCTCAGAGAGACATCCTCCCTATGGGACAGTGCCATCTGTCTTGCCTGACATCACTCGAGATTTTTTCGTGCCACGTGGACTCGTCACATGTCTCGGCAACCAGGCGATGGTCGACCAACAGATTGCTTCTCTCATGCAGCGTGTAATGGAAACATCAACTCTGTCCCTCTGCCAGACAATCACATAGTCCAGCATGTGCCATTGCTTGGAGCGGGGCTGCATCCATGTGTTCTTGTACTTGTCCGCTTGTTGGAAGAGGGTGTTGGTAATAGTCAGTCCATGCTGTGCACAGAGCGAGAGCAAAAGCAGTCCGTTGGAGTTGCACTTGCCAGTGCCGTGCTGTCCTAGGACTTTTGGCCACGAGGAGAAGTTCGTGTGTAATGTTGTGTCGTTTGCAAAAAGTTCACAGTATATTTGAATATGAAGGGGGAGATCATTGATATGTAATGTGATAAGCAAAGGATTCAAGACAGAACCCTGCGGAACTCCACACGTTAGTGTTTGTAAGGACGAGGAAGATGTATTAACAATTACACATTGTTGTCTGTTTGTAAGACATGAATGAAGAAGATTCAAGGTACTGGTGGGAAGACAGTACAGTAATAGTTTTCTGATAAATAGGTCATGGTCAATTACGTCAAACGCTTTCTTGAAATCTATAGGACACCACAGTATTAATTGCTATTGACTTTGTTGAGCCATTGATCAACAAGATTAATCAGTGCAATATGACAAGAGCGACCTTCTCTAAAACCGGATTGGTTAGGGTGAAGGAGTTTATTGCTCTACATATGTTTGAGAATACATTTGTTTGTATGTTTTTCTAGTGGTTTCGATAGAATGGACAGTATTGATATTGGTCTGTAATTACATGGATCGTTGGTATTTCCAGATTTATGAATTGGGATAACTTTGGCCTTTTTCAGAGCGTTTGGAAAATAATGTTTATCGAGGCATAAATTGAATATGTACATTAGTGTGTCTGTATATCACTGGTACTGGTACTGAGATTTTAAGAATTTTGCTGTCAAGTCCATCAAGATCTCGGGATTTCAACTGCTTACAGCGTGCTAAGTAACCGTAAACTTCAAATAACGTGATGAAAGGGATATCTAGATCAGAAGTTATGTTTCCTTCTGAACGGAACGCTTTCAGTAATTCCAGGTTATT
The DNA here is from genome assembly GCF_041734735.1 of Babylonia areolata. Lineage (NCBI taxonomy): Eukaryota > Metazoa > Mollusca > Gastropoda > Neogastropoda > Buccinidae > Babylonia > Babylonia areolata. The sequence goes on from NC_134898.1 coordinate 29,377,102, forward strand.
AGATTTTGTGTGGTTTGTAGAAATTATTTTATCAACTATCTTTGAAAAACGAGTGTTAAGTTTGTCTGCAGATATGCCTTTTATACTACTGGATTTTGACAAAGATTGTTTGTTGGTAATCTGGTTTATTGCTGTCCAGATAGAATTATTTTTGTCAGACAGTAAGTCTAGGAAGTATCTCTTCCGTTCTTTTCGCTTTTGGGAGTTAATGACTTTTCTTAGTCTGTTGGATTCTTCATAATATCCATGCTGTTTTAAGAGGTCCCGGAGATGACCAGCTTCCTTTAATTCTTGTGTTATCCATGGTTGGTTTGTGGTATGTTTTACTCTCTTTGTTTTGAGTGGAGCATGTTTGTTGTATATTTCAGTGAAAGTATTTAACCAGTAATCGATAACTTGATCAGGGTTGGTGATGTTATAAACCTACGAAGATTGGAATTGCTCAGATCTGTCAAAAAAGTATTTTCATGGAACCTGGTGAAGCAGCGATAAGTGATTGTTTTGTGTCCAGCTTTAGGTACCTTCACTCCTTTTTTGAACCAAGTCACATAAAATGGGATATTGGTCACTACATGCTGAAACGGGAACGCAGGTTTCTATGGTGTTGTTTCTATTTGATACATAAATGTGATCGATTAGTGTTTGAGATGTTGCTGTAACTCCAGTGGGTGTTTGTACAAGCTGGTGCAAGTTAAACAGGGTTGTTAAAGCTGTCCATTGGTTGCTCACCTTCAGAAGATCAATATTAAAGTCCCCCAGGAGAATTATTTGTTTAGCTTCCAGTGAGGCAGCATCCATCATTGATACAAAATTATCCATCCAGTTTATCCTTTCAGACGGGTTTCTGTAACAGAATCCTATCATTATTGGATGACATTTTTTTCGTCTGACTTCAATCCATAGCGATTCTACAGCATGCTATTCTAGGTGCGTTAGTCGATTGCTTGTGAGCGATTCGCTGACGTAGAACAGCAGACCCGTTTCTTTGGACTTCCTTGGATCTTTTCGAATGATATTATATCCAGGGATTGAAATGTCTTGGTCTGTTATATGCTTGTTTAATCTAGATTCGGATACACCAAATAAATGAAAATGTTTGCCATGATTTAAGGTTAGTGATGAAATGTCGGTTAGCTTATTGATCGCGTGATTAATATTCAAGTGTTCAATCCGCAGACCTTTCAATGGCCAAGTATTCTAGGGGAGTTTATTATAGATTTTACGGGAAATACAATGTCAACGAACGTAATGTAAGAGAAAAAAAGAAGAAGAAAAAAACCCAAGTACAACAACAACAATAATCAAATAATGAAAGAGAGGAATAAAAGCACACCAAAAAGGAAATAAATCAAATAAAAGGGAGAAAAAGCTGGGGATACAGTCAATATAGCAGCTCAGTAATTGTACACAAAATGTACTCACTGATCACATGTGCAGTACAGTTCAGCACAAATTTCAAGTCAATGCGAGTAGTAAAAAAGATAAAAAATAAAAATGAAAAGATTTTGGGCAACTACAGAAGAAAATGAAATCGTCAGTATATAGACTGGTATCTGAGTTTTAAAAAAAAAAGCAAAACGGAAATAGATAAACACACCAGTTGTGAGAACAGTCAACATCAGTCACAACACCAGGACCGTTGGCTGAGAGAGATGGAGAGAGAGAGAGAGAGAGAGAGATTCAGATTCAGATGTTTTATTCATTAAGGCCATAGCCCCATATGAATGAGGGGCGATAACAACATTATTGTATGTTACCAGAATAATAGCCATTAATTATGATATAACTGTATCTCTTAAGTGAAAAGCTTTATATAAATACAATGCCAAATTACCTATAACTCCGTCATCCGTAGATGCCATCAGCAAATTAATTCGAAATAAACATGGATATGTATGATATTTCTTTGAGATGAATTTTTCACGAAGATCACACAAAATAGGACATTTCAAAACAAAATGTATTTCATCTTCAATCGATTCTTCACACAACGGACACAGGAGGTCAGAACTTTGTACATTTTTATAACGGTATCTGTAGGTGTTTATTTTATGAATTTGAGATGCATGTCCATATTAAATAAAAGATAAACGTTATGAAAAAAAACTGTTTATGTTAAATAACACTAGATCATTTGGCGTTTTCACTTCAATACCCAAAAACCTTTTAAGTCCGAATATATGCACAGATTCACAATGTACAACAGCATTCTTATCCAGACCCCACAACTCTGAACCATACTGTACCATGGGCTGAATTTGGGTATCAAACACTTTAGTAAAAAAGTTCTAGAGAATTGTTATTTAACATAAATAGTTTTTTTCATAACGTTTAGTAACTTATACTTTGCTTTACTGGAAATATGTATGGTGTGTCCATCGAGATCGATGATGACCATCGTTGTCATCCAGATGGGGGATGGGGGATGGGGGGAGGGTGGTGGTGGGGTGGGGGGAAGGATGCTCATGAATCTATCTGTGAGTGCGCAGATGGCTGAATAGTCCAATCTGCGCACGAAATGTTCGCTGACAGTTGGGGCAGACAAAGACAGGCATATCATTGTCAGGGAGCTTGTTTGCCCGTGACTTTCTGGCCTGCCTCTTCTCAACAGCTGCAGCAGTCCTGTTGGCCTCGCACAACCTGGCGCCTTTGTGCACAGCAGCGCGCCATTTGTCACGGTCCACTGCAGAAACCTCCCAGGAGTCAGGGTTGATATCAAACGCTTTCAGAGAGACTTTCAGAGTATCTCTGAAGCGCTTCTTCTGACCTCCGTGTGATCTCTTCCCTTGTTGCAGCTCGCCATAGAAGAGCCTTTTGGGCAGCCGATGGTCTGGCATGCGCGCCACGTGTCCAGCCCAGCGAAGCTGGGACTGCATCAGGATGGTGAAGATGCTGGGAAGGGTGGCTTTTGCGAGCACCTCTGTGTCAGGGGTCTTGTCTTGCCACTTGATGTTCAGTAGCTTCCTGAGGCATGTTGTGTGGAAGTGGTTCAGCTTCTTGGCATGTCGTTGGTACACTGTCCAAGTTTCGCAGGCGTACAGTAGTGTGGGGAGAACTACTGCTCTGTAGACCTTTAGCTTGGTCTCAAGACTAATGCCTCTTCTGTTCCAGACATTTGCATTGAGTCTACCAAAAGCTGCGCTTGCTTTTGCAATCCTGACGTTCACTTCATCGTCGATTGTCACATTTCGTGACAGTGTGCTGCCAAGGTATGTGAACCGCTCCACCGCACTGAGTCTCTGACCGTTGACTGTGATGTTGGGCTCAACGTAGGGTTTCCCTGGGGCTGGCTGATGGAGAACTTCAGTTTTCCTCGTGCTGATGGTAAGGCCGAAGTTCCTGCTGGCAGTGGCAAACTTGTCGACGCTGAGTTGCATGTCAGCTTCAGATCCAGCGTTGAGGGCACAATCATCAGCAAACAAAAAGTCTCTGATGATGTCTGTCATGACCTTCGTTTTTGCTTGAAGCCTTCTGAGGTTAAACAGCTTGCCATCTGTTCGGTACTTTAGGCCGATTCCAACATCGCCATCTCTGAAGGCATCAGTAAGCATTGCAGAGAACATGAGGCTGAACAGCGTTGGAGCCAGGACGCAGCCTTGCTTGACACCATTTGTGACAGCAAAAGGAGCAGATGTTTCACCATTGTCCTGGACTCGAGCCTGCATGCCTTCATGGAATTGGCTGACCAAGGAAATAAATTTCCGAGGGCATCCGTACTTGGCCATGATCTTCCACAGTCCCTCTCTACTCACGGTGTCGAAGGCCTTAGTGAGGTCGACATAGGTGGAGAACAGATCAGCATTTTGCTCCTGACATTTCTCTTGCAGCTGCCTTGCAGCAAACACCATGTCAGTGGTTCCGCGCTCTTTCCGGAATCCACATTGGCTCTCAGGCAAATAACCTTGGTCAAGGTGTGCTGTGAGGCGGTTAAGTAGGATCCTGGCAAGTATCTTGCCTGCGATGGAGAGCAAGGAAATGCCCCGATGGTTATCACAGGCTTGCCGGTTCCCCTTTCGCTTGTACAAGTGAATGATAGATGCATCTTTGAAATCCTGGGGGATCGTCTCTTCTTTCCACATGAGTGAGTACAGCTGATGAAGCTTCTCAGTCAGCACAGTGCCTCCATCCTTGTAGACCTCTGCTGGTATGGAGTCTGAGCCAGGTGCTTTGCCACTGGATAGCAGACGGATTGCTTTCTGGGTCTCAAGAAGTGTTGGCGGATCATCCAGTGCTTCGTTGGTGGGGACTTGTGGGAGACGGTCTATGGCTTCATCATTTATGGAGGAAGGGCGATTTAAGACACTGTTGAAGTGCTCAGCCCATCGTTCAAGAATGTTCTCCTTCTCGGTGATCAAGGTATTCCCATCTGCACTGAGGAGGGGGGATGATCCTGAGGATGTGGGGCCGTAGACTTCTTTTAAGGCATCATAGAACCTCTTCATATCGTGCCTGTCAGCATATCCCTGGATCTCATCAGCTTTGTCACTCAGCCACTTATCTTGCATCTGGCGTAACTTTTGCTGAACAGTCCTGCGGATGTCATTGTATGCATCCTTTTTTGATGTGGACTTTGGGTTGCTCAGGTGGGCTTGATGCAGACGGCGTTTCTCATCCAGAAGCTGCTTGATTTCATCACAGTTTTCATCAAACCAGTCTTTGTGCTTTCTGGTCATGGGTCCCAGGGTCTCTGAAGCTGTACTATAGATCAGCTCACGCAGGGTCCTCCAGTCAGACTCCACATTCTGGTTGTCCAGAGAGGCGGATTCCAGACGATCTTCCAGCAGCTCCACAAATGACTGTTTGATGGTGATGCTTTTCAGCTTAGCGATGTTGAGCCGTTTTGGAGCCTTCTGGCCTTGGGGGCGTCTCTTGGGTTGGATTCGAATATTCAGCTTCGAGACTACAAGGCGATGGTCTGTCCAACACTCGGCGCCGCACATGGTCTTTGTTACACGTACATCTTGCCTATCCCTTTTCCTGACGATGACATAATCGATGAGATGCCAATGCTTTGAGCGAGGGTGCATCCATGACGTCCTGTTACGGGTAGGGAGGCAGAAAACTGTGTTGGTTATCAGCAGTTCGTGCTCTGCACAGGTCTGAAGCAAAAGCAATCCATTTGGGTTGCAGTGGCCCACACCGTGCTTTCCAATCACTCCATCCCAGGAGATGTAGTCAGAGCCAACTCTAGCATTGAAGTCCCCAAGAATGATGAGCTTGTCTGCTTTAGGGATGGCAGCAATGACAGAGTGAAGGTCCTCGTAGAACTTCGCCTTCACTTCATCCGGGTTGGTCATGGTTGGGGCGTAGGCACTGACAATGGTGAGGTGCTTCTGGCCAGATGCCAGTGGGAGTTTCATGGTCATAAGCCTATCGTTGACTCCCTTTGGGATTCCAGCTAGCTTGCTGACAAGTGCTGTTTTTACTGCAAAACCAACGCCAGCCTCACGTCGCTCTTCGCTTCCTCGTCCACTCCAGAAGAAGGTGTAACCAGATCCCCGTTCACAGAGCTCGCCTTCGCCTGCAAGCCGAGTCTCACTCAAGGCTGCGATGTCGATGTTGTATCTGGTGAGTTCGGATGCAACTAGTGCTGTTCTCCTTTGGGGTCTGTCCGTGTTATCTCTGTCCAGGAGAGTCCTTATGTTCCAAGCACCAATGGTGAGAGGAACGATCCTTGTTTTTTTCTTTTCTTTCTCTTTGTTTCGACCGCTGATGTAGGGTCCCCGCCAGCCGCGGTATGCTGGCCAGGGTGATATGGAGCAGGCAATTTTTAGGGCACCTTTTCTAGCCCCTTCCTCATGCCAGGGAGGTGAGCAGTGCATTCCTAAAGAGGGCTGCTCAGACGCTCAGACGGCTGCCGAGCTCCATCGCTGCTCCTGTCGACGAAGAACGACCCTATGGCCTGAGCCGCCTGCGTGCAGGTCTGCGGCTGCGACTGCCAGTGTACCCACACCTGTCGTTTCGTCGCTCGCCTGTCGCCACAGGACTTGGGGGTGATGAAATGATGAAGGATGAAAGGTCATTTTGGATGACTGATGACTTGCGCGATGAGTTTGTTTAAAGTGAAGAGGAGTTGCGCAACGTCGACCTCACTCTCTCGTCCGGGTCCACCAATTTCCAGTGGCAAGACTAAGTCGAGACGACTGGATGATGAGCACGGATGCAGTGGATGACCAAGATATCCTTTCAGTGTCTCATCTTGCTCTCTGCACTCCACAGTGCGTTGCTGTAACCGCCTTCCTCTCCGTTGAACCGATAGGTTTCTTCCGCAGATTCTGCCGGATCCAGATTTCGCATACATGGGTAGACACACCCCGGGGACCAACTGCGTGTGGCATGCACACAGCACAGTGGAGCTAGATGGCCGTCGGTGGCTCTCCTGAGCCGACGCCCTTTTATGGATCTCCATAAGGGTGTCTAGCCACCCGCCTCACCAGTCCCAGAAGGGAGCGGTGGAAGTGCCGGTTTAGTCGTCGGCAACCCGACCCTGAACAGGTTGTACTGGATTACAGGTTACCAGTAGCAGATCTAATGACCTGACCTGACTGGAAATATCTCTACAGGCAGCTACAAAACTCAGACGAGTAAAAATATAATCCGAAGATAATTATAAGCATTAGTAACAGGCATAGTAATTCCATCATATACCCATCTTTCCCTCGATGCTAAATAACCCCCCTTCCTGAAGACAGTTATACTACTTTTATCCATGTCAGTTTGTAACTGCAATTCATCAGCTGAATTTTTCAAATTATTTAGTTGCGTCTGCAAACCAACAACTGTCTCTGAGAGAAAAACTACGTCATCAGCCAGCAGTAAAATGGATAATTCCACATAATCCACAGTAAATCTAGCACCATGTCTCCCTCGATCAATTTCATCTGACGCTAAATCGTTTTTGAACAATAAAAACAATATAGGACTACATACACCGCCCTGTTTTACTCCTCTCGTACAGTTAATATAATCAGTAAGTTTATCACCACATCTTATTCTTGTTTTAACTACATCATACATGCTCTTCACACATTTATACAGCTTCCCAGTTATCCTATTTTTCATTAAGATAAGCCATAGTAGGTTTCTGTTAATGGAATCGAATGCCGTTTCAAAATCAATAAATGCTACATACAGTTTACGATTAAAAGAAAATTGTTTCTGAACGAGTGCCAAAAGAGTAAACATATGATCAATTGTTGAATATCCCTGTTTAAATCCCGCTTGGTGCTCACCTGTCGTATTGTTAGATTGTACATATTCCTGAAGTCTTCGATTAATAATAGAACTAAACACCTTACTACTGACATTAGATAATGAAATACCTCTATAATTATTTGTATCATTGATATCATCTTTCTTATACAATGGAAGAGTTATTGATTCGCACCAGTTATCAGGAAAAATACTTTTATCAAATAAAGCATTAAAGAATTTTACAAAAAAATCTACAATTTGTTCACTCTGTGTTTTCAACAGTTCTCCAAAAATACCATCAGGTATAGCAGCTTTACGTTTCTTTATTTTTCTGAGCGCAATCAGAACTTCTCGAGAAATAGGACGGTTCATAACTTCATTTGAGAGAGAGAGAGAGAGAGAGAGAGAGAGAGAGAGAGCCTGATTGTGTGAGCTTCCACGGGCAAGAGGGCACGAAACGTTTTGTTTATCCGCTTTCGGCGTGTTGTGCCGAATCTTTCCTCCGCCAGGCATGGAGCTTATGGGGAAGACCTATCGACGCTTCGTTCCCATCCTCGTGGAGGTGTCTCAAGTTGTGGTGACCATGCTGGCCATCCTGGCTGCCTTCCTGCTGAGGCACTGGTCCCCTTTCCAGGCCTGCATCGCTGCCCCTTGTTTCTTCTGCCTTGTTGGCTTCTTGTGAGTCTCTTGTTTCCTCTGCCTTGTTGACTACTTGTGAGTCTGTCTCTTTTCTTTGCCTCACCCCGTGCTTCCTCTGCCTTGCTGACTACTTGTGAGTCTCTTGTTTCCTCTGCCTTGTTGGGTACTTGTGAGTCTGTCACTTTTCTTTGCCTTGCCCCGTGCTTCCTCTGCCTTGCTGGGTACTTGTGAGTCTCTTGTTTCCTCTGCCTTGTTGGTTACTTGTGAGTCTCTTGTTTCCTCTGCCTTGTTGGTTACTTGTGAGTCTGTCACTTTTCTTTGCCTCACCCCGTGCTTCCTCTGCCTTGCTGACTACTTGTGAGTCTCTTGTTTCCTCTGCCTTGCTGGCTACTTGTGAGTCTCTTGTTTCTGCTGCCTTCGACTACGGACTTGGGCTAACAAAACCATCTCAAAGCAACCTCCTAAAATTAGAAAGAGTTCAAAATGAAGCTATGAGGCTGATCCTTGGAACAACAAAAGACACGCCCACAGAAACCATGCGATACCTGCTTGACCTTCCTTCAGTGCAGGCCAGAAACAAGTTAGAACAGGTCAAAGCATTAGAAAACCCTCAAAACCCACTGCATGACGCAGTCAAAGAACCAAAAGGCAGCCGTCTAGGACGAGGAAGATCATGGATGGGGCAAGCAGAAAACACAATCTAGCTAGTATGCCGACTACAAGACCTGAAAGAAACAAAAGAATGGGAGAAAAACCCCGAAAACCTCAACCATCTATTCAACACAGCCATTTCACCCACTCTAGGAAGACATTGTCAGGAATGGCCAGAGGGCAAAACTGATGCGGAAGTGAAGCTACTCATAGAAGAAAACAGTAAAGAAGAGGACATCATCATATACACAGATGGCTCAGTCACCAAAGACCAATCCGGTTGGGGATTCACTGTGAAACAAATGGAAAAACAGTTAGGGAAGAGAATGCTGCCTACAAAGTCACAACCTCCAGCCTAACAATGGAAGTTGAAGCTGTGACACATCCAGTGGCTATCGTCCATCAATACGCCCAGAAACCAACATGCCATGATTCTAGCTGACTCAGTGAACCTCATACAGAAAATTGAAAACGGAATGGGAAGCCCAGAGTGGCATCAGACAATGCGCAACTTTCAGATTAAAAAACTCACATAGTCATACTGCCCGGGACATGCAGGTGTTAAGGGAGCGAGCTGACAGACTTGCTGGTAACGCAACACCAACGAGCAGCCTACATCTAGGAAAATCGGAAATCCTCAGAAAAGTCAAAGAATATCAAAAAGAACAGGTACAAGGCCATCACACCATCGATCGCCTCAAAGAAATAAAAGCAGAGAGAGGGAGCGGCCGTAAGTCTAACATGAAAGGTAGAGCATGATGCTTTGCAAATCAAACAAATATCGGCATCATTTCCAAACCAACATTGCGCAAATTTCTTCAAAACGGAACAGAGTCTCTGTGGGCTTTTCCAAATACAATAGACTGAGCAACACACTAGACGCCACGTTCTTGGCATCAGAGATCTTTTCCCATCCCTCTTGCGGCCAATCAATGGCAGCCTCTGTGCGTGTGTGTATGTGTGTGTTTGTGTGTATGTGTGGGTCTGTGGTTTTGAGTGCGTTTGTGCATGCGCGAAAGTGTAAGTGTACACAAGTGTCAGGAGAGTTCTGTGCACGTGTGTGTGTGTGTGTGTGTGAGGGGGAGGTGTGGGGGTGCGGGGGGGAGGTGGGGTAGAGGATGAGGTATGTGAGTGTATGCATGCCTACACTGTGGGAGCAACAGGATATATATATATATATATATATATATATATATATATATATCTTTGTATATATGTGTGTGTGGTTGGGGGTGGGAGATATGGGCGTATGTGTGTGTGCTTGTACAAGTAAATGTCCATGTGTGTGTGTGTGTGTGTGTGTGTATGTGTGTGTGTGTGTGCCGTGGAAGCTGCGATACGTAGACTAGAAATGAGTGTGTGGAGGAGGGGGTAGAGGAGGTGTAGGATAATGTGTGTGGTGTGTGTGTGTGTGTGTGTGTGTGTGTTGGAGCTCATGTACGTTTATATGTATTTGACTGTGCTTTCATATATGTGAAACTGCATGTTTGGTGCATATCTGTTATGCATGTGTGGGGGTATGTGTGAATGTGTGTCTTCATGTTTTACATTTATTTGCTTAATTATCATCTTGTTGTCTTATTTATTTATTATTATTATTATTACTACTACCTTTTTTATATTATAATTATTATTTATTTATTTATGTAAGTTTATCTATTATCTATTCACCTTTTTTTTTCTCAAGGCCTGACTAAGTGCGTTGGGTTACGCGGCTGGTCAGGCATCTGCTTGGCAGATGTGGTGTAGCGCATATGGATTTGTCCGAACGCAGTGACGCCTCCTTGAGCTACTGAAACTGAAACTGAAACTCTGCCTTGCTGGCTACTTGTGAGTCTCTTGTTTCCTCTGCCTTGTTGGGTACTTGTGAGTCTCTTGTTTCCTCTGCCTTGTTGGCTACTTGTGAGTCTCTTGTTTCCTCTGCCTTGTTGGGTACTTGTGAGTCTGTCACTTCTCTTTGCCTCGCCCTGTGCTTCCTCTGCCTTGTTGGCTACTTGTGAGTCTCTTGTTTCCTCTGCCTTGCTGGCTACTTGTGAGTCTCTTGTTTCCTCTGCCTTGTTGGCTACTTGTGAGTCTGTCACTTCTCTTTGCCTCGTCCCGTATTTCCTCTGCCTTGCTGGCTACTTGTGAGTCTCTTGTTTCCTCTGCCTTGCTGGCTACTTGTGAGTCTCTTGTTTCCTCTGCCATGTTGGCTACTTGTGAATCTGTCACTTCTCTTTGCCTCGTCCCGTATTTCCTCTGCCTTGTTGGCTACTTGTGAGTCTCTTGTTTCCTCTGCCTTGCTGGCTACTTGTGAGTCTCTTGTTTCCTCTGCCTTGCTGGCTACTTGTGAGTCTCTTGTTTCCTCTGCCATGTTGGTTACTTGTGAATCTGTCACTTCTCTTTGCCTCGCCCTGTGCTTCCTCTGCCTTGCTGGCTACTTGTGAGTCTGTCACTTCACTTCTGTTTGTCTCGCCCCTAGGGGGTACATGAAATAAACTTCTTCTCTCCTTGCCTTGCCTTTCCGCCCCGTGTTTCTCCTGCCATGGTGGCTTATTGTGAATCTGTATGCCTCTTTTATAATTGTCATCCCTGCTTTTAAGATTATATGAACAGTTAGTTTTGCCCCCTGTGTCACCATCAGCCTCAGCAAGACCGAGTCCATGTACCAACCGGCTAGCTCACAGAACGCCAATTCCTTCCCCCCCCCCACCCCCTCCCCCACCTGCAATCAAGATCAATGACACAGAGATCAAGTCAGTCGACAAGTTATGCTACCTGGGCAGCACCCTATGCAGCAACGGAGCCCTTGATGCAGAAGTGACGCTGCGCATCGCCAAGGCCAGCTCCGCCTTTGGCAGACTCAACAACAGGCTGTGGGACAACAAAGGCATCAGGCTCAGCACCAAGAGGAAAACCTACAGAGCTGTTGTGCTGACCACCATGCTGTACTGCTGTGAAACATGGACGACGTATCGCCGTCACATTCAACAACTTGAGCAGTTTCACCAGAGATGCCTACGAAAGATCCTCGGCATAAAGTGACAAGACAGGGTCTCCAACCTCCAGGTCCTAGAGAGGAGCGGCCTGCCCAGCATCGAAAGCCTGATAATCCAGTGCCAGCTACGCTGGACAGGACACGTTGACCGCATGACAGACAGCAGGATCCCGAAGATGCTTTTGTATGGCCAGCTGAAGGAAGGCCACCGTGAACTTGGAAGACTCTGCAAGCGCTTCAAGGACACCTTGAAGACAAACCTCAAAGCCTGTGACAGACATCGCTTCCTGGGAAACTGATGCCCTTGACCGCTCTCGCTGGAGGATGCTGTGCTCTAGTGGCAGAAAGACGTTTGAAAACAAGAGAACGCTGGCCATTAAGGAGAAGCGTGAGCGAAGGAAGCAGGGCTCAACTTCTGGAGACGTTTTCCCTTGCAACACCTGTCGGAAGTGCTACGCATCCAGAATCGGTCTCTTCTCCCATATGAGGACACACACCGACAGATAAGCCTGCCTGCCTACTCATCCGTCGAACCGACGGGAGACTCCGTCAACATTTCGTACAGTACTACACTGTGTGTGCTGTGTGTGAGAGTGTGAACAGAACAAATAAACACATTTACCAGCCGCCGTGGCGAAGTGGTTAGCGTCGCGGACTGACGGCTGGGAGGACGCGGGTTCGAATCCCAGCGGAGGTGGGTTTTTTGGCCCTTGGCCGGCTCCTACCCAGAGTTGAGTGTGCTGTGGGCTTAAATGGGGAGACTGGCACCACACAGTCGAGTGTCAAACACTTCAAGGATGCGTCTTTGGGTGTGTTGCTCTAATTACCTGACCAACACTGCAAGTGTCTGTATCTCTCGGGCCTGGTTAACGCCGGGATATCATTATGACAGGAAGCGTAGAATACAGCCTTGTCACGCAGTCCCAAACCAAAATGTACCTCCATAGCAATATCGTCATCATCATCGTCATCCTCCTCCTCCTTCATCGTCATCAATATAAACAAAATAGTGTCAAAGTCTGTGGCCTTTCATGCCCTCCTCTCATGGTGACCTCAGTTTCGATATCCCTCCACTTCCGTGATTGGGGTGAGTCCTGTCAATGTCGTCAGTGTCGACAGATTCATGGGGGGCTGTTGTTTGAGGGGCGTGGTGGCGGTCTCCACTCTGGGAGGGACGCTCACTCAGTCTGGCTCCGCGACTAAGCCATTATTGTCGTTAGTAGGGGGCTCAGTAGGTGGTGTCCTAAGTACGTTAAAACAGAACAGGCACCACTGAACACCACCGAAGTGACTCAGCAGCAGTGCAGGGTCTCCTCTGGTGTGTGGCCTCCTGGCGACCTAACATCGATGGTTCCCTGTGGACTGCCGAAGCTGGAACTGCGACGGACGAACCCGGGTGTGGCCGTGTATGGGGAAATCTAAATGAGCGGCGTGGGAGTAATGCCACTGAAACGGTGCAGATGATGGGGCTTCAAAAAAACAAACAAAACAAAACAAAACAAAAACAAAACAAAAACCAAAAAAATCATATGTGGGTACATAAATTAAAATCAACTTGCATGTGCACAATATACACATCAGTGTACACCCCCCACTCATCCCCTCCCCCCAACACACACACACACACACACACACACACACATGCACACGCACACGCACGCACAAACATGAAATACGAGTGCAGGTTGTGAGAGAATGTATAAAGGCAATAGCTGCCATAGATCTAGAATTAACCAACCGCAAAAGTTCACAGTGAAAATATTACAAAAGACATTGGTGTAGAAGTACTTAAATCTGACGGAAGGAAAAAAAAGATGTTCTCTCTCAATCCACTTGCGAGGCAGTTACACGAGCAGCCATAGAATACCACAAACACTTCTTGTAAATACAGAAGTTTTCGTAATTTTCGCCTGGAGACCACATCTTTAAACAACTTACATTTGATAGCTTTTATCAATATGTCGTTAAACTCAACGTCACTTCTCATAATTTCCAAACAGCTTCATCCCAGAGTCTCCCAGATGGCTGATCTCCAAAGGCAGACTGAATGAAGCCCAGAAGATCATAGAGAAGATTGCACGTGCCAATGGTGCTGCATCCCCTGTCCAGCTTGAGACCATCATGGCAGACGTGTGTGAAGAAGTGCCGTCCTCTTCAGCCTCTGCAAACCCTGTGCAGCTGTTCCGAGTTCCGCGACTGTTAGTTTGCTTCAGCCTGCTTTACCTAAGTTGGTGAGTACATCCGAGTAGCTCGAATAATCGTGCGTTACAATTATTCTTTGTGGCTTAGAGTACGTCCGGATAGCATGCTTATTGCAGCGTACAGTATATATTCAAAACAGTTCCTTGGCTAATTTTGGTCAAGAAAACTATTCACAACAATTGTGGTTTTAAGATCAAAGGGAACAATTCATGTGTTTAAAGAAGCGTGTATGTTGCTGGGTGATAACCGGGAAAATTTCCAGATTTTCAGACAGTGCTTTTCAGGAAATCGGATCTGAGAAACTAAGAAACTTAGATGAACAGACTATGAATAAATAAACGAAACGAACGGATCCGAGAATGGGAGAGTAACATCAGTCAACCATTCTGTTCCTTCTGTTTATATTCTCCAGTCCCACCCACCTTCATAGCCCCAGTTCCACACAGGCAAATACACACAAACATAAACGCGTATTGAATCACTCAGTACGGCCAGTCCTCTCTTCTCCTCTACACAGACCCCTCGGATGTCCAGTGGGTGTCTGAATGACCCAACCTTTAGCTTCCGTCGTCAGAACTGTGGTATTCTCTGTCAACATTCACCTCTTCAGTATAACAGCCTTCCGCTTGCAATATTTTGATGATGGTAATTGGGGTGAAACGCTGTTAACGTCGTCCCTTTCGCCGTTCGTATGGAGAGAGTTAAGACACCTCATAGCATAAAACAGTCAAGCAACTATAACCATGACAGCAGCTCTGCATAATTCCTTTGACTATTGGAGTTTCTATTGCCTCTAGGATACTGTTCATCCGTGATAGAAATTCTGCATTATTTCTTTGACAAAAAACACAGGGTTTTCACTGCACCTAGGATATTGTTCATTTGTGATAGCAACTCTGCATCATTCCTGCGACAATAATTTCGGGGTTTCCACTGCCTCTAGGATATTGTTCAGCCATAATAGAAACTCTGCATCATTCCCGTGACAATTCTTCTGCGTTCGTGGGCTGCAACTCCCACTTTCACTCGTATGTACACGAGTAGGCTTTTACGTGTATGACCGTTTTTACCCCAACATGTAGACAGCCATATTCGGGGGTGTGCATGCTGGGTATGTCCTTACTTCCATGTTCCACCGAACGCTTACATGGATTACAGGATCTTTAACTTGCGTATTTGATCTTCTGCTTGCGTATACACACGAAGGGGATTCAGGCACAAGCAGGTCTGCACATATGTTGACCTGGGAGATCGGAAAAAACCTCCACCCTTTACCCACCAGGCACCCTTACCGAGATTCGAACCCGGGATCCTCAGATTTAAAGCCCAACGCTTTAACCACTTAGCCATTGCGCCCGTCATCGCGTGACAATAATTACGGGGTTTCCACTGCCTCTAGGATACTAATCATCATGAACCTCTATGGCCTGATGCTGAACATCTCCACCATGAGCGGAAACGTCTTCCTCAACTTCTTCATGTATGAATGCATGGGCATCCTGGCTCTGGTCCTCTTCTCGCTGTTCGTGGAGCGTGTTGGGAGACGGCCCCTGATGGCGTCTTGCTCCGCCCTGGCCGGCGTGGCCTGCCTGGCCACCATACTGCCCACTGTCCTGGGGGGAGACCGTGAGTGGGGATCCCTTTTTGACTTCCTTGCGTAGATAATGTGAGTCTGTGTAATAACCCGGTGTTCAGTTTTGTCGTAAATAGATAAACCAGTTACAAGAAGAAGAAGAAAGAATATAATCCAGGTAGAAGAAGAAGAAAGAGTATAACTTTTTTGCGAGGGTTAAGAAAAAGAAGAAAATCAGAAAGAATATAACCTTTTCTGTGAGGTTTATGTCCCTTTCTTTCCGTCCATCCCCATAGAAAAAGCAAATTAGAAAGAATACAGCCAAACGTGTTTTTGCAAGGGAAGAGAAACCAGTAAAGACCTGTTGGGTTTCTGTCCATTTTGTTAGCAGTTGGGAAGACGACATCATGGGGGGGAAACATACACAAGAACGCCACACGCTTGTTATTGTTTGGACTGTTGGCAGAAGAATAGTTGGGGCCACCGGTGTTTATTTATTCCGGCAAAAAGTAAAAACTAAAGGGACATAATTATAAGATCATATACATGTATGTCTTGGCCTGCCCAAACATATACCAAACATATTAGGGCTGCGTAACACCTTTCTTTCCCCTCCCCACCCAAAGCGTGGATCCTGAATGCTCTGTCGATGATTGGGCGGCTGGGGACGTCCACAGCCATGTTGGTGCTGTACTTCATGTCCCTGGAGATCTTCCCCACGGTGGTCGGAGCTTCGGGATCGGCAGCTGCTCCATGATGTCCCGTCTGGGAGGTCTGGCGTCGCCCTACGTGGCCGACCTGGTGAGGCGGTCCTGATGGCTCTGTGTGTGTGTGTGTGTGTGTGTGTGTGTGTGTGTGTGTGTGTGTGTGTGTGTGTGTGTGTGTGTCTGTCTCTCATTCATTTTGGAATACTGTTCAAATCAAATCAAACTGGGCAGTGTGGCGTCGCCCTATGTGGCCGACCTGGAGAGGCAGTCTTTCACTTTTCTCTCCCTCTCTCTAATAAAAAAAAACAACTTCGTTCGTTCATTCTCTCTCTCTCTCTCTCTCTCTCTCTCTCTCTCTCACTCACTCCTCTCACACATACAAACACAGTCTGTGTTAGTAGTTCAAATGATTATGTAAATTATTTGTGTTCTCCCCCCCCCCTCTCTCTCTCTCTCTCATTCATTTTGAATACTGCTTAAATCAAATCAGACTGGGCGGTCTGGCGTCGCCCTATGTGGCTGATCTGGAGAGGCGGTCCTGATGGGGCTCCCTCTCTCTCTCTCTCTCTCACAGACACAGTCTGTGTTTGTAGTTCAAATGATCATGTAAATTATTTGAGGTGTGTTCACGGGTATGCATGTTCTTTCTTGCTCCCCTTGTCTGAAGAGCGTTGTAGCACTGAATGGACACTAAAAGCTCTCTCTCTCTCTCTCTCATTTGTTTACCAGAATTTGTCAACATTTCTCTTTCATGCAATGAACAGGACGGAAACGTTTCACAGATGGCATTTGAGGTGTTTGATTTAAATCATGTTGCAAAGTCCATTCCATTCCTCTCCCCCAACCCCGCCAGTGTTTGTCTAAGGGCTTATGGCCGATGTACAATAAACAATTCAGTGTTCAGTGTTCTCTTTGTATCTCTCTCTCTCTCTATCTCTCTCTGTCTGTCTCTCTATCTCTGTCTCTCTCTGTCTCTGATTGTTGGTCGGTCTGTGTATGTCTGGAGGAAAACGTACTTATTTATTTGCTGGCTTGTTTGTTCGTTTGCTTGCTTAAAGTATTGCCGATTATGTCCTCCAGTGGACATTAAATTTGTGTTGTTGTGGCTCAAGGCTGATGTATATTAACTTTGTGGGTATTGTGGCCAAAGGCCGATGCATGTTGAATTTGTATACACTGTGGCCTTTCATATCTGTGATACTGCATGTTTGCTGCATATCTGTTATGCATATGTGTGTGTATGTGTGAATGTGTGTCCTTTTTTTTTATTTTAATTTTTTAATAATTTTTTATTTGTTTTATTTATCTGTTTATTTTATTTTCATTATTATTATTATTATCATTATTATTATTATTATTTATTTATTTATTTAGTTTATATTATTATTGTTAGTTAGTTATATTATTTCTTTTTTTTTTTCTTTTTTTTTTCTTTCCTTTTTTCCTTTTTTTCTCAAGGCCTGACAAAGTGCGTTGGGTTACGCTGCTGGTCAGACATCTGCTTTGCAGATGTGGGTGTAGCATATATGGATTTGTCCGAACGCAGTGACGCCTCCTTGAGCTACTGATACTGATACTGTGGCCTTCTTACATTAAATTTGTATTACTGTGGCTTCTGATTGTATGTTTTGTACCTTTTATAGGCCGATGTACATGAAGTTTGCATATACTGTGGCCTAAGGCCGATGTACATGAAGTTTGCATGTACTGTAACTTAAGGCTGTATGTGTTGTGGTTTAAGGCTGATGGCTTAAGCCTGATGTACATTAAGTTTGTATTGTGGCTGCAGGCCAATGTACATAAGTTTGAACGTATTGTGGCCTTAACTCATTTACATTAAATTTGTATGTATTGTAGCTTAATGCCGATGTACATTAAGTATGTATGTATTGTGGCTTAAGGCTGATGTACACAAAGTTTGTATGTATTACGGCTTAAGGCCGATGTACATAAAGTTTGTATGTATTGTGGCTTAAGGCTGATGTACATAAAGTTTTTAATGTATTGTGGTTTAAGGCTGATGTACATGACGTTTGTATGTATTGTGGCTTAAAGCTGATGTACTTTAAGATACTGTATGCACTGTGGCTTAAGACCGCTTCTCAGTTTTGAGTTCTGTCTGTCAGAACACCTACGTGAGTGGAGTGTGGGGGGCAGCCGTCCCCCAGATTGTATTCGGGGTGGCCGGGGTAGTGACCACAGTCATGGTGCCAGTCTTCCAGAGACCAAAGGAAGGCGTCTGCCAGAAACCATCGAGGATCTATCCTGTTTCAAAGGTGAGCGCCTGTGTGTGTGTGTGTGTGTGTGGTGTGTGTGTGTGTTGTGTTGTGTTGTGTGTGTGTGTGTGTGTGTGTGTGTGTGTGTGTTCTTCTTCTTCCTCGTTCGCCTCCCGTTAGATGAGCAGCCCGGTGTCCTCGATGAAGGCTGTCCGTCCGTCGCAGCTCTTCCAGGGTGCCGTACAGCTTGGCTTCCACTGTTGTCGGTGTTGGTCAGTACTTCCTCCTGGATGCTGCATGCGTTGTACAGTCTTGAAGTATGTGGTCGGTCGTCATTAGTTCCTCACCCACAAGGGCACTCTCCACTCTGTCCAATGCGAAATTTTGTGTGCATTTGGTGGAGCAGGTGGTTGTGTCCATCCTCAGGCGGAAGATCTTGACCTGTTCCCGTCGTTCCAGCAAATGTGTCTGTCTTCTGGGTTATATTTGGGGTGCTGGAGGCGCCACTTTATTCCTTGCTGTGCCTTGATGATTGTCTTGATTTCATCGTATGACACCAGTTGTTGGCCTGCTCCTTCTGTGCACCGTCCTTTTGCCAGAATGTCCGCTTTTTCGTTGCCTCTGATGCCACAGGTGTGCTGGTACCAATTGTATCACCACTTTCTCCACTCTGACACTCAGGGCAACAAGGGTGAAGTGAGGATGGTTCTGTTTCTTTGCAGCGGGAGTTCTTGAGGGCTTGGAGCACGGAGAGAGCGTCTGAGAACACCACCACATCCCCTGTTGTTCTTGTGGAGTTCTGCGAGACTGTTGTGGCTGCCTCACAGAGGGCTTTCTCGCTCAGCTCGAAAGTTGGTGGAGGTAATTTTCCTGTTGCATTGCCACTTCATCTCAGTCTTGTATTGGAGGAAGATTCCAGCTCCACCATCCCTCATTGCTTCTGTGGCGGAACCATCTGTAAAGACATGGGTCCAGTCTTCCTGGGGGTACTGGTTGCAGATGTACTCCATGGCCAGGGCCTTCCTTTGGGTGTATGACTGTGTTTCCTCTCTTCTCCACTCCGGGAATGCTGGTGACGACTGTTGGGAACGTCCGCCTCTTTCAAGAAGGGTGGGTGACATGTGCCGGGATAGGCTTTGCTTCGTGTTCCATCAAGACTGGGGTTTTGTCTTCAAGGCGTCTTGACTGGTGGATTGAAGCTGCCTCTTTTCAGCCGGCTCTTGGTGGGTCTGCTCATTCTGTTGTTCATTGGATGGTTTTCAAGGGGTTTGAATTTTTGCTGCCTGGATGAGGATCTTTGTGTCCCTTCTGTCCTCCAATGACTGTAGCCCAGTGGTCTCCTCCATCTTCAGGATTGGGGTGGATCTCATGGCGCAGTTATGACATACTGAGCTTGGTTTTGTATCTTGTTGAGATGGTCGAGGTTAGACTTTGCAACTGATGCCCATGCTGATGTCCCGTACTCAACTACAGGTCGGACTCCTCCCCGTATAGAGCCTCTTTAGGATACGTTCATCAGCCCCCCAGTCCGTCCCTGAAAGTTTCTTCATGATCGCCAGTCTTGGTCCTTCTACAGCATCTGGTGATCTGCTGTTACCAAGTGAGCGCTGAGGTCAAAGGTCACTCCCAGGTAGGTAAGTGTGGGTTCCTCTGCAAGCCTTTGGTTGTTCGAGTGTCAACTTCGCTCTTGCTTCATTGCTGGATGGCTGAAGACTGAGTAGGTTGTTTTGCTTGAGTTGGACAGAGACAAGCCATTCCTTGGTCCAGTTGCTGATCTTGTTAAGCACAGTCCTGGAGGCATACCTGTGCTGTAGTGGTGTACTCTTCAGAGCACCAGAGTACCAGGTCATCTGCATAGATCGCTCTCTGACCCCTCTTGGCAGTTCTCTGACGTTGTCATCTATGAAGATGAGGAACAGTGTTGAAGATTGTTAGAAGGGCTGCCTTGCTCATCATTCCCAAGATGCAGAATCATTTCATTTGTGATTCCGTCTGGTCCAGATGACTTCTTCAGGTTGAGGCTCTGCAAACGGGCTTCCTCCAGCTCTGTCACTGTGAAAGCTGTGGTCATGACTTCCTCTTGGGGCTCTTTCTCATGAAGTTCACCTTGGGCCATGTGCACTGTGGCTTTATGTTCAGGAGGGACTTCCAGATTGCTGATGTTTCATAGACGTCTATGAAGTGGCCTGCTGCTTTCTTTACCAGAGAGGTAATTTCCATTCTCTTGTATTGTTATTGTGGTGTGACGTGTTGTTTCGTTGCTGAGGGTCCTAGCCAGTTTCCACAGCTTGCTGCCATCCTTGTCAAGATTTAGGCTTTCAGTTTTCTCTTGCCAGCTTTTCTTGCAGCTTGGTGCGCAGGACAGCTTGTATCTGGCAGTTTACTTCCTTCAGCGCTATGTTGTTTCTCCAGTGATGGCTGCTTTCTGCTCGGTCCCTGGCTTCCATAACAGCATTTTCCAGATTCTGTTGTTCCTCCGTCCATTAGGGCTTGTAGTCTTTGTGTGCTCCTCTTGGGATGGATTCTATAGCAGCTTTCAAGACGGCCTTTGTGAAGTCTTGAACCATTCTTGTTTGAGTCCTTCTGCCTGATGTTGATTGGCTTTGTGTATGTATCTGTGAGGGTCTCGAAGAGAGTCCAGTCCGCCTTTCTGTAATATCAACGGGGGAAAACACTTTGCTTGAGGAAGCCTGCAGTTGAGGTTGATAGAGAGTTTTACGGGCTTGTGGTCACTTCCTCCAAGCTGGTTCAGGACTGTTCTTGTGGTCCTGGCGAATAGGTCGTTGGTGACGAACAACTAGATCTGGTGTTTGATGTGGTCATCCAGCGTCTAGAGTAGAAGGTGGGTTCATCATCTTCTTGGTTGATGAGAGGAAGATGTGTGTCAATCTCCAATCCTCAACTTCTTCGCCTCTCCTGTCCGTCTCCTCATAGCCCCCATCTCTCTGAGTGACTGTTGAAATCCACAAAGGGGGGGAATGTTTTTGGGGGGGGGTTTTAAAATTTAAAAGGGGTTTGGGGTTTTGGGGGGGGGTTTTTTTGGGGGGATGGGTTTGGGGAAAAGGGGGGGGGGGGGGTTTTTTTGGGGGGAAAAAATTTAAAAGGGGGGGGGGGGGAAAGTTTTTTTAACCTGGGGGGATTTTGGGGGGGGGGGGGGGGGTTTTTTAGCCCCCTTTTTGGAAAGAATTTTTGGTTTTAAATTTTTAGGGAAAAGGGGGGGGGGGGTTTTTGGGGGGGGGGTTTTTTTTTCAAAATTGGGGGGGGGGGTAAGAATTAATCCCAAATTTTTTATTTCCCTTTTTTTTTTTTTTCCCATTTGTTTTTTTAAAAGGGGGGGGGGTTAAAAAATTTTTTTTTTTAAAAATTTATTTTTTTTTATTCATGAGTTGGGGGGGGGGGTGGGGGGGGGGGTGGGGGGGGTGGGGGGGAGGGGGGGGGGGGGGGGGGGGGGGGGGGGGGGGGGGGGGGGGTTTTTGGGTGGTGGGGGTTGTGTGGTTAAGTTTAATTTTACCCTTCATTATTCATTTAAAACAAAAAAAAAGAAAAAAAGGGGGGGGGGGTTAGATTAACAAAGGGGGGGGGTTAAATTTAAAAAAGAAAAAAAGATTTTTCTCTTTTCCGGAAATAAAGGGATTTTTTTTTCTTTCTTTTCTTTTAATCGTGTTTTCTTTTAAAAGTTTGGGGGAGTACAAATCCAGGACACGGAATTAGCTTTAAAACACCCCGTCAAAAGGGCCCCCACAGGGAAAAAAATGGCGAGGGGGGGCCAGGCCCCAAGGAAACTTAACCCCTTTCCCGGGGCTGGCTGTCCGCGTTTTAAGGAGATTTTTTCCCTTCCATCTTTCGCCTTCCCTGTTCCTGAAATCTTTTGGCAAAATTTAAAGGAGAAAAACCGGCAGGGGGGTTTGCAACAAACAACCGGATGGAACACCCTTTTTGCCACAAGCCTTTACCCACGGGCCTTTTTAAAATTAAAATTTTTTTGCAGTTTTTATTTCCGGCTAATTTTTAAAACCAAGGAAAACGATTTTTTTTTTTATTCCATAGGTGGGGGGGGTTGGGGGGGGGGGGGTTGGGGGGATGATGTGTAAAGCCTTTGTTTTCAAAGCCTTATAATCATATCATTCAAAAACCCAAAAAAGTAAATTTTAAAAGAATCAGTTTTTTATGAAAAAAATTTCTTGTGGGCAATAAAGCGTATTTTTTTTTCCCCTTTAAGATACAAGTGTTTTATCTTAAAACCGGTTATGAAGGGGATTGGGAAAAATACAATGAATACCTAAGCTTATGGAAAAAAATTTTATAAATTTAGTTTAAAAAGAGAGAAGAAAAAAGGTGGGGGAATACCCATTTTTAAAGGGGGTTTAAATTTTAGGGGGGAGTTTTTGGGCTGGTGGGTAAAGGGGGATTTTCCGTAGGTAAATTTAGACCTGGTGTTTTCGGGGTAAGCCCCCAAGTCAAATCCAGAAAAATCCAAAATGCGGTTTGGTTATAAACGAAATTCCCTTCCACCCCCAAAAAAATTTGTCCAAAGGGGAAAAAAAAAACATCCAAAATTTAATTTCTTTTTTTTGGGGTATATGTGGTCCCCAAACATTTTTAAAACAGGAAAGAATTGAGGAATGGGACCCCCGGGGGGAAAAAGCTTTTTTTTAAAGATTTTTTTAAACCTTATTTAAAAAAATTTTTAATATAACAAAAAAAAAGGCCGCGCGCCGGCGGCGCGGCGCCCCCCGGGGCCGGGGGGGAACCCCACAAAAAAAACCCCCCCAAAAAAAAAAAAAAAAAAAAAAAAAAAAAAACAAAAAAAAAAACACAACAAAAAAAAAAAACCCAAACCAATTAAAAACAAAAAAAACCCTGGAAAAAAATTTTGGAATTTCTTGAAAACCAAAAAATGGTTAAGAAAATATACCTTTTCTGAAAAAATTCCAAAAAAAAAAAAAATAAAAATTTTCCCCCCCCCCCCCCCCCCCCCCGGGTTTAAAATTTACTCCAAGTTTAGCCCGGGAAAAAGGAAAGACATACATGAACCTATGTTACACCAATAATACGCACTTTAACAATACATGGCATTCCAGCTTTCCAGTTTATACAGTATCATAAACAATAATGAATATACTGTTCAACAGCAGCACCCACAAACATACAACATGAAGAATGTTATAAGAGCACAACAAGCAGCAACTAGGACCCCGACATAAAATTATACTATAGTTAACGTTATGAGTGACAATTCTGTCAGATAATCACATATCAGAGTATCAAAGATGTGATGAAGACTTCGAAAATATATAATTATGGACTTCCAAACACTGCGACATGTAAAGGAATCAAGAGTTATGTCTCTTTTGATCAAAACAATTTCAGTAATATCACAAACTACCTTGTAAAGGTCCATTATCTAGTAAACGCCCTCCCCCCACCCCCCAGCACGCGCGCGCGCACACACACACACACACACACACACCGTCTAATATCACTGATTGTGAAAAGACGCTAAACTTAAGAACGAACACACACACATCCAACCCTATCTACATTTCGTGTTAAAAACTGGGCTTGGGGTAAAATATAGTAATACCTTGTAAACGCCCTCCCTCACTTTTGGAGAGAGGAAAAGAAGAATAAATTATAATCAAGTATGCTATTTCTGATCGTGTTGCTTTGCAAAGGGGTGCATATTCTGATCTAAAGAATATTAACAGAACGCCTGCATGAACTGTAAACGTGTCATTGAAAAATCCAAGTAAGAGCATGACGTCACTC
This sequence comes from Babylonia areolata, assembly GCF_041734735.1. Lineage (NCBI taxonomy): Eukaryota > Metazoa > Mollusca > Gastropoda > Neogastropoda > Buccinidae > Babylonia > Babylonia areolata. The sequence continues at coordinate 29,401,030 of NC_134898.1, forward strand.
CATGACGCAGTGACTTGTTTCAGCAGGCAGCAATTTGTTCTCACTCCCAGCGCAGCCAGTGCTGTGTGGCGAAACTGAGAAAGGGAACAGGCTCCCGCTAAGGGTAAAGTACCCAGTGAATGCCCACCCCCAACTTAATGTGGTGAAATTTGAGCAAGGTTGGGATGGGTGCGTACAATTCAGTTTACTGTAGGCAAACAGGACGCTAAAAGGACAAAAGCCTATGTTGACCCAAAAGACAGTTAAGTAACTCTCGTTTTACAAAGTAAATAAATGAAATCAGCCTATCCGAACAACGGAGTTTGTTATCCACCAACACACCAACAATGATATTACTGGAAAATCCACCGTCAGTAAAGATAATAAAAGACAATCCCTGTCAACTCGTGTCAGCAGTGTGAATTTTCCACTGACCTCACATAATTAATATTTTATAGCAATGGGTATAATGGTTATCATAATTCTACTTCGAATGACACAACATTTTTTTTCAGTAATTCTAATAAACATATAATAATCGCAAACAACTTGAGCTGAGGACGAACTATCCCAGGTTTCCCAGGAAACAGTGTACCCACACCAACAACATGGGAAACAACCTGGCTTCAGCAAGAATAATCCCTATCCACTCATATCAACAATAAGAAATTTCCTCTTACTTCTCATAATCATTACGTTATAACAATGATTGATATAACCAAATACTAGTAGTACTACCACTAAGCTAATTAGGCCTACAACAACAACAACAACAAACCGGTAATACCCAAAATACTAACGATGAAACAAATCATGTGTAAGTTGTTGCAATGGCGTCTTGACACTGTGCCGAAGCAGTAGCAAGAACTGTGCCAGAACTGCAGACTGTTTGGAAAATAATGTCTTGGAAGTTTCCAATGTCATCAATGGTGACTTGCAACTCATTTCGTGGTAAAGTCATCTGTGCCAAATGCTGATCGGAGATCTCTCACCGACCCAAGCGGACAATGCTGAAGGACTGAAAGTCTGTCAGTGTTTAGCTGACTTCATTATATTTTGCTCACTATATATGTGCTAACTACAAATAACTTATATGCACCATTGTGCGCTTGCATATTACCAGTATTGAGACACACACACACACACACACACACACACACACACACACACCAACTGTGAACGTAACGTTTTCCGGTGATTCCAAAGACTCGGATCAAACATGAAAAAAACACACGAAAACAATCTGGTTGGATGCATCATTTCCAAGGAGATAGTCCAACAAACCAAAATATGAAAGTATATTGGTGCAATATATTTTTTTTACTTAGAACAAAAGCACACACAGCAATCGTTTCATTAAACACACACACACACACACACACAAAAAACAACAACTAGCAGTTAGGTTGACACTTAAATGTACAAAGCAAGAACGAATCTAAAACAGACCGCAGCAGCTAGGGTGTGTAGGCTCACTTTCTTGGTAGAAAGTGACGGCACTGGCGAAGTCGAAAACGGCACAGCTGACGAAAACGTGAGGCGAAGAGTAGATAGAAAATGATGTTGACAGAAGAATTCAGCATTTCCAGCAAGTCTGCAGTGAGGACGATAATTCCCAGACACATATCATCACAAATCTTTTCCCCCTCCACAGCATAAAAGGTACGGATCGCATCAGTAATGAAAGCCACAGGGTAGGAGAGGAAGGTGGAGACACTGATGCACAGAACTGCCGCTACCAGCCGGTAGAGGCGCTGTGAGGCAGGCTGTTGACTCCCTGTGGTGGAGCTTACCCTGTGTTGGCACACAATGAACACGATGCTGATGTTTAGAATCACTGCTATCACGATCGGCAACACCAGGGAGAATCCTTGAACGGTAACTTCAAGCAGGTTCATAGCATGCACATCGGTCGCCCGCACCCCGTTAAAGATGGCTGGAAACACACCAGAATACAACAGAGCAGTTGGAAGGCAAACCAACATGGACCAGAGTACTGTGATGACGTAGCCCACAACAGTGCGTCGTTTGGTGAGGTAGCTGTTAACATGTAACGGTTTGTACACAGCCAGCCAGCGACTGAACACCACTGCCAAGGTGGTGTGAACCGTGAACCCTCGGAAATACCTGTTGATTATCATTAGCAACGGAAAACGTATCAATACTGCATGTCCAGCTTCTGCGAGGAGGTAAACGGCTAATCTTATGACGAGAAAGATGGTATCAACACCAGCAAGACACTTCATGAGAAACGTGGTCGGGTTAAAACCGACTTCAGCACTCCAGACTGCGAGGATCACCACATTGGCACAGATCCCTAGCGCGGCCAATGGAGTGAAGACGTGCAAGTGTATGACTCTGGTGATTGCTTCGACTTCATCTTCTCCACCTCCCAGGTGGTCGGCATTAGTGCTGGGCTGCGGACTGACTTCCCACCTTGAGCTCTGATCACTCGTCATCTCCATGGTGACAAACAACCTGCCTAAAGTCTGATGGTAAAACTAAACGACATAGACACACACGCCAGCACTGTACACCCTGAGCTCTTTACAGAATTAAATACATTCAACTGTAATTGTCCACACACCATTGACACTGCCCTCAACCGATGTTAGAGAAGATACTTTCATGTTGAACACACACAGAAAAGAAAAACAGCCACCAAAAACAATTGCATTACAATTGAACTCACGACAAATTCTGGTTTTTAGAAAAAGAGGCCAGTGATAGTGGCTTGTTGTGTTATCAGCATCCAGGTTCAGCACAGTGCTGTACTAAACAGCAGGCTTTTTTGGTCGACTCGCAAAAATGTATGCAGAACTCCTCTCACAAGCGGATACAACACACACACACACACACACACACACACAATGTGGTACCAAAAAGAGTGCCGTCGACATTTTCACACGTCATGAATTAATTATTTTGATGGAGTTCTGTCCATTACTATGGTTGTCGTTGTTCTCCATTCCTGTGTCAGAGAAATCGATTGGATGCAAATAACTCACTGATATAGTGTCCTTGAGGGTCTGGGTTCGATTTTTCTCTCGGCCTTTAACCCAAGTTTTACTGAAAAAAAAATCGGACTGGTGTCAGTCATTCGGATGAGACAATAAACCAAGGTCTCATGTGCAGCACGCACTTGGCGCATTGAAAAAAGAATTCATGAGAACATAAGTGTTGTCCTCTTGCAAAACTCTGTGGAAGAAATCCACTCTGACAGGAACACAAATACATATGCACGCACCTAGGGCCTGACTAGTGCGTTGAGGTAAGCTGTTGAAGGACATCTGCCCAGCATGTGTGGTGTGGCATATAATGATATGGATCTGTTTGAACGCGTTGAGGACTCCTTGAGAAATTAAAAGCTTGAACTAACCCCATTTGTGTATTTTTCCAAGCATGAATATTGAACTTGTGTTCCTATGGTGGTGTCATGTCAGGAGTTTTTAAATGGCTCGAGTCATTGTCCAGGAAGAATTGTGACATGGCAGTCAGAGACTCCCGAACCCAGGAATTAAACACTGTGTGTGTATCTGTTTAATGTTTATTGTGAAGCACTTTGAGCTCCCTTCAAGGGAGGCGAGTACACAAGTATCCATTACAATCATTATTATTACAATTACTATTATTATTATTATCATTTCACCACATCCCTCGCTTACATTACCTGTATTCTGTTGTAATGAAGATGGTTCTTCAATGAGAACCAAACAGAGAAAAATAGAGAAAGGAGAGAAGAAGAAGATTAAGAAGAAGAAGCAGAAGAAGAAGAGACAGACAGACAGAGAGAGAGGTTTACAAAAGAAAGAGCACAGAAGAAGCCCACCAACAATTCGATGGCTTACGGTGAAATGAAGACCACCATCAAAAGCACACCGTAAGAAGATGAGGCAGCTGTAGCTCACATGGTAGGTGTACCTACCATCTGCTGGTCCATATGCCAACCTTACCACAATATTCTTTTTACTTATTTCGATGGTTGAAGTTGAGATGATGAACCCAAATCTGCCAGCTGTTATCATCCAGCTTGTTCACCCCTAGATCACATTATATACGTGATCATTTAGACCCGACATAAAACCATACATTTACAAATGGCGACAATGGGTTCCGCAGTGGACATGAATTACTTATGTGACTGTCAGAACAGTATACCACCCACTGACTAAAAATCGATAAACAGGTCATTGGCCAGGAAAGATGAAGCAAACTGGACGCCATAGTGACACTCGTATCCGACTGTCAGTCCCCCGAGAAGTCGTCTGCTAACTGGTGGTAGTTTCTGAACTGTAACTGTGTATCTTCGATGAAATCGTGTTATGCTTGCCCCCACGACATGCCAAATGTTGTGTCTTGATTTATATCTGCCAATAGTTTATTTACCAAAGTTATCACAAGAGAACAGTGCAGTGACACGTAGCGTAAACTTGCTGTGGAGCCACACACATCAGCTCAACTAACGCCGCGAGCAAGTGAAAGCTTGCTGTAAAGCAGTCATCGTAGCCAGCTGAGCGCTCGGCTACATTATCATATGAAATAACTGCTTCGAACTGTACTGACACGAGTGGCAAAATGGCTGATTGAACACTTCCGCTGGCTTCAGTTAGCGAAGGGGCTCAAAGAAGGCATGCGCTATCCACCTAATTTTAGAGCAGTGGATACCACCCCCGTGTGACATACTGCGATGCATGATGCAAGAGGCCCCGAGGAGCATCAGCATTCTTCTCAGGTTCCGGGGCACTGCACAGCTTTCACATGCTGTGTCAGGCTTTGTCGGTGGGGGTTGGTGGGACTGTGAGTGACTGTATGTACATAGTGTTCTGTTGTGACTTTGTCGTTTGTCTCTGTAGCACAACACGTTTCTCAGTGGACTGTTTCATCACTTAAGCAATGCCCTCCCCCCCTCCCCCGAATCCCCACCCCCCTCCTTCCTCAACTAAACCTTGTGGATAACCCCTTTTGGCCAGCCTCCAAGCAAACCGAGGGCTCGTGTGCAACTTGCACTTGACGCAGATAAAAGAACTCATGTGGCAAAATTCTGTAGGAAAAAATCTCCACAGAAAAAGGGGGGAAAGAATATGCGTTATACTGTGGCGACGCGCTCTCCCATGGGAACTGGAAACAGCCCAAATTTCACGCAGAGAATGTGTCGTGACAAACAGAAACACAATACAATGCAAAACAATGCAGGGAAATACACAGCCACACTCTCTATAACATAATAACCCACCACCTAAACTGACAACTTTACGCACGGACGTTTGTATTCATGCATGCGAGCAGGCGCGGTGTAATGCATTTTGTTCGACGTTGCAGAATGTTACTAAAATGTTTGTTAACGATTTTTGTGAAACACTCTCTCTCTCAAACCAGTCAAATAATTAATACGCAGCAGCAAATTGGTTGTTGCACCTACGTAAATACGGACAAACAAATGTAAATGCTTTCGAAAGGCCCTGAGGCTATTTCGCCGCATGTGAAAGCGGACTTTTTTTTCTGTAGTAAATATTGTATTCTACAGTATCACTTTTTTTTGTCACAACAGATTTGTCTGTGTTAGATTCGTGTTGCTCTGCCTCAGGGCGAGCGAGTCGCCACAGTGCAGCGCCATTCCCAACCCCAACGCTTTTTTTTTGGGGGGGGGGGGGGGGGGGGGGTCTGCACGTGTATTTGACTCACTATCAAAAAAATCATATTCTCTCCAGAACTTTGCCAGTGATAACTCTCTTGTTCCTGTGGGTTATTTTACGTATTAGTGCACACACACACACACACACACACACACACACACACACACACTTTTCATCCTTGCACTTTCAAATTAAAGTTTAATTAATCTTGCGGAAAACAAATATTCAGTCCTGAGTAAAGGTGGGAGGGAAATGTATTGAGTTAACATTCAGCAATATTTATTTAATACAGATCAAAATGCAGAGACCTGAATATGATTAGGACGCACATGCAGATTTATCATTCATAATTCAACAAACACAGTGGAAGCATACCCTGTACAACAAAATTTATTGACAAAGAAAAAATCCATGTCTGTATATCTTAATATTACATAGTGAGGTACTGAATTGTATGTAACACAGATGTATTTTGAAACTGTTACTTCTGAACTGCATGTAACACATTATGTACTTATACACTGCTTTTTGATGCACATAACACATTGCTTGGAATATTCAATCAGGAAATTCGTTTGGCGAACCTCTTCAAAAAGATGTCTTTGGGTGACGAGTGATGGCACAATAAGGATTTTTTCCCCTCATGTTCCAGCAGCTTAAGATGTCTATTTCTTGCTGTTTGGGGGGAATTATAAAAGACATTTCGATTGTAATATTGAGATAATTAAAAAAAATCAAAAAAAAAAAAATCATACCTGTAATCAGAATTACCAATTTCAAAAATGGATGAGAGGACAGATCCAGAGAGTCATATAGTGTGCTGTAGGCAGAAGAAAAAGATTCCGCCAAATGCTTGTTTTGTAAATTGTCATTTCATTTCAGAATCGTTCTTCTTACCCTATCGTTTTCAAAACAGGATGGACAGAATGGTCATAAATAAAACAATATCTTTCAAACTCACAAAATTAATGGTCCCTCATCATCCATTTAAAAAGTGCTGCAAGTCTGTAAAGAGTTCTCTGAACACACTAATTTCAGTCTCACTGAATGTGCAGGCATTTACAGGCACAAACATAGCATATATACTGACATAATGCACACATTGTCCATAAACACATCATGCTCTTTCAGTCTTTGCATGAGTAAGATCTGGATTAATATAATAAATTCCACAAAGATCTATCAAAACATGAGCAACAGATTTCTCTATCTCTTTTTTTTCTCTCTCTTTCTCTTTCTGTGCATGTACAAGCATTTGTGCATATGAACCACCACCTTTCTCTCAAACATGACTAAATATAATCAAAATTGTAGACCATGACACATAGAAAGCTCTTGATACAGAACGAAGGATGCACAAAAATATTTATCTTAAAATCTTCCTTGCTTACTTTTCCTGGGAATTTCCACTGAACCTGACAAACAGAACACTTTTCTTTTGACTATTAAATGGTACATACTTTTTTCTTGACTGTATTCATGGCTCTTACAAAGCAGAATATTGATTTCCAAAAATTATTTATACCTTACCCGTTCTCTTTTATTTCTTTTTCTTTTTTTCTCTCCTTTTTTAAGGGTATTCACAGTTCATGAAGCAGACAGACAGAATACTTCCAAATTAATCCACTAACACATATAATATTCTGAACAATGGCAAATTAATAACAGTACACACTGACACTTCATACTGAAGCAAGAGTTTTGGCTTCACAATTATGTATAAAAAAAAAAACAAACAAAAAACCCATATTCACTGATTCCCAAAATCTGATAGTGCTGGCTTTAGATTGTATTTCTCTTTTTTGTCACAACAGATTTCTCTGTGTGAAATCCGGGCTGCTCTCTCCAGGGAGAGCGCATCACTACATTGAGAGCACCACCCATTTTTTTGTATTTTTTCCTGCGTACAGTTTTATTTGTTTTTTTCCTATCGAAGTGGGTGTTTCTACTAAATTTTGCCAGGGACAACTCTTTTGTTACTGTGGGTTCTTTTATGTGCACTAAGTGCATGCTGCACACGGGATTTCGGTTTATCGTCTCATCCGAATGACTAGCGTCCAGACCACCACTCAAGGTCTAGTTGAGGGGGAGAAAATATTGGCGACTGAGCCGTGATTCGAACCAGCGTGCTCAGATTCTCTCGCTTCCTAGGTGGCCATGTTACCTATAGGCCATCACTTCACTGTCATAAGCATACCAACAAAATTAATGCTTACTTTCCAAATAGATGGAAAGCTGGCATATTATTGCATGTACTTTTCAATTTTTCACCTTTTTAACTTCCTTTAACTTAGGATTATGTCTGATTGCTACTCGCATGTCTTGACATGAGTGTGTAACTCACAGACAAGGAACTCAGTTCTGTATGAACCCTACTTAAACTTAGGTTTTATTGCTTCTTGTTTCATTTGTTGTGGTGGAAACTATCCGGTTTTTATTCAAATCAAACTTTACACATGCTTCAGTAGTCGCTTTATGCTATACCCACCAAATTTTACAACAATCCATCCAGAAACAAAGTTTTACTGAAAATTTCTTTCTGACTTTAACCCTCTTTTAGCCTTCACCGGTTTCAAATTACTTGATCTGGAATAATGGCAACGTTAAGTTTATAAGGTATTGAATGAGTTAAATACTTTGGTTATATCTGAAGAAATACCCATGAAACGTCTGTTGATGATTCCACATCCTACCAAACCTTTACATCTATCATGGGATCTTTGACATTTTATATTTGATATTCTGAACACTTACCGGAACACATGAAGAGGATTAAGGCACTGGCTATTTTTAGACCATGTGAACGTGGGAGATTAAAAACAAACCTGCACCCTTCACCCACCAGACACTGCCACGATCTGAACCAAACTTCATAGACCCTAGGGGTGATAGTCCAACTTTCGATTTACACATAGACTTGGCGATATATCTTGATGGTCAAAATCTCATTCAAGAGTAAGGTCACTTGAAAACGCATCGATATACACCAAAAAAAAAAAAGGGGGGGGCACATATTTACTAAATTTTACAGGCGTCAGTCAGTGTCTGCGCCAGTTTCATTGCAATCAACCAAGCAATCTGTAAGATGTTATGTGAGCAGAGAGACCCTCGTCCTCCTTATCTTGATCTTCAGGCACAAATTCTGAAAGCTGATTTTATGGCATCAAAGTAAGGAGCCTGCTCAAGGCAAATTGTTATATATATATATATATAAACATACATCAGTTACAGTTCTGGAAAATAACCAGCAAACTTTAAACTTGTTTCACAACATTCCAAGGCAGAAAACTAAAAACTTCTTTCAAAACACTAATAAAAAACAATCCCAAGCCTAAATCTGCCTGAGCGAAATTGGTTTTCACACACACACACACACACACACACACACACACGTGCATGCACACAGACACACAGACACAGACACGCACACACACACATAAAGACATCTCTCTCTATCCTAATTGCTTTGCAATTCATAACAAATGGAAACAAAAACTGAATAAATGAAAACGCACCAATGATTACATGACCGCAATAATATACAATAATAATGTACAACTATACAGAACGGTGACGCAATGTCCAGCTAATTCAAGTATAATTATACAACTGAGGGTCAAGCATAATTTTGCAGTAACTGAGGGGGAACTTTAAACGAATGTATAATACACAAATCTGCAATCAGTGTGACAAAATACATCAACAGAATATCAAACAAGACAAATTTTCATTATTGCCATTATTGCTTTATGCCCCGTCAACTAATAAAACTATCTGCAAACCATGAAACAGCTGTCAACAACATCACACTCCCACTTTCCATCAAAAATGACATTGCTGTTCAGAATAACTCTATCCTCAACAGAACAGGGCATGTTACAAATCAAACTAGTGAGCACATAATCCTACAAGGTACTTCCATACAATCTATCAACTCAGATTCTATCAAAAAATGTTCAGAAAAAAACAAACAAACCATGATTGAAACAATAAAAAAAAGATAGTAAAAACCTCACTTCCAGTGTTCAAACAGAAGTCTTGCAAACAACAACAACAAAAAAACAAAAACACACAATACTGAACCCAGGTAAAGGCAAAAACATGGAGAACTTTTGAACAGGGATGGAAAACAGTATGTGGAAGAGACAAAAGAAAAGAGGAAACAACAGGAAAAACAAACAAATGATACAAACAGGAAATAAGTACTGCAGAAGGCAGGGCACTGCTTGTAACTGACAAATCACAAACATTCATGTTGCGGAGTCTGTGTACAGGTGGAACATACTTGATCAATTCTGCACAAATAAGTAAGTTGTGGGAAATAACTGAAAGAAAGTGGAAGTATTATGTAGAAGACTATACATCTGGAATGTTCCACAAAATTTTCTTCTGTGCAAGACTGTGCACATTTGGAATGTTCTACAATACATTACAATACAAGCGCGCTGGGTTGTGTCAGGCATCTGCTTGGCAGATGTGGTGTAGCGTATATGGATTTGTCCGAACGCAGTGACGCCTCCTTGAGCTACTGAAACTGAAACTGAGCTACAATACATTCTCCTGTGCAAGACTGTGCACAACAAGAATGTTCTACAACACATTCTCCTGTGCAGTACTGTACACATCTAGAGTGTTCTACAACACAATCTCCTGTACAAGACTGAACACATTTGGAAAACTCTACAAACATTCTCCCATGCAAAAAAGTGCACATCTATAATGCTCTACAATACATTCTCCTGTGCAAAAAGTGCACATCTAGAATGGTCTACAACACATTCTCCTGTGCAAGAAAGTGCACATCTATAATGCTCTACAATACATTCTCCTGTGCAAAAGGTGCACATCTATAATGCTCTACAATACATTTTCCTGTGCAAGAAAGTGTACATCTATAATGCTCTACAATACATTTTCCCATGCAAGAAAGTGAACATCTATGATGGTCTACAACACATTCTCCTGTGTAAGAAAGTGTACATCTATAATGCTCTACAATACATTTTCCCATGCAAGAAAGTGAACATCTATAATGCTCTGCAACACATTCTCCTGTGTAAGAAAGTGTACATCTATAATGCTCTACAATACATTTTCCCATGCAAGAAAGTGAACATCTATGATGCTCTACAATACATTCTCCTGTGTAAGAAAGTGTACATCTATAATGCTCTACAATACATTTTCCCATGCAAGAAAGTGAACATCTGTGATGCTCTACAATACATTCTCCTGTGTAAGAAAGTGCACATCTATAATGCTCTACAACACATTCTCCTGTGCAAGAAAGTGCACATCTAGAATGCTCTACAACACATTCTCCTGTGCAAGACTGTACACGTCTATAATGCTCTACAATACATTTTCCTGTGCAAGAAAGTGCACATCTATGATGTTCTCCAACACATTCTCCTGTGCAAGACTGTAGTCATCTAGAATGCTCTACAACACATTCTCCTGTGCAAGAAAGTGCACATCTAAAATGCTGTACAACACATTCTCCTGTGTAAGAAAGTGAACATCTAGAATGCTCTACAACACATTCTCCTGTGCAAGGCTGTACACGTCTATAATGCTCTACAATACATTTTCCTGTGCAAGAAAGTGCACATCTATGATGTTCTCCAACACTTTCTCCTGTGCAAGACTGTAGTCATCTAGAATGCTCTACAACACATTCTCCTGTGCAAGAAAGTGCACATCTAAAATGCTGTACAACACATTCTCCTGTGTAAGAAAGTGAACATCTAGAATGCTCTACAACACATTCTCCTGTGCAAGGCTGTACACATCTGGAATGGTCTCCTGTGCAAGAGTGTAAACAATATATGAAATACTCTATGATACATTATCTTATCCAAGACTACACTTTTGGAATGTTCCATGATACACTTTCCTGTGTACAACATCACATATGAAATGCTCTATAATACATTCTTTTGTGCAAGGTGAGTCAAATCTGGAACATTCTACAAAAAAACAAAAACAAAAAAATGACCATTCTTCTGGACAAGAAGCAAATGCTCAAGTTCCCAGTAAAATCTGCATTGGCATGCATACAACCTGGCTGGAAATAACAATTCCATAAAATATAATTCATCATAAGAAGACAGGTAAAATGTATCCAATTATTGCATACTATTACTAATGTCTTCACATGTGCATTTTTGTGTGTGCGTGCATCATTTACACACTTGCTGTAGTTAAAATATTTTTCAGTTATCATTTACACACACACACACACACCTGCTGTAGTTATAATATTTTCCATTTCATACCATTTAAACAAAACAAAACAAAAAATAAACAGCAATCAAAAAAACATGAAACAAGCAAACAAGAACAGAAAGGCATTTACAGAAAGATCATGCAAGTGAACGAAAAGAAATATGCAGACATTATTCAAATGACCAAACAAGAGCTGCTGAACATAATTATGACTAATCAACGGCAAAAATCCAGGCAGTTCTTTTCTTGGCACTGCATGCAAAGACTGGTTCATAGTCTATTTCTGTTCGAAAGTTGAGGGTTTAAAGGCATGTGTGGCAGGAAGGGGATTGGGGGTTTTGGAGGGTAACTATGAGGAAGCAATCCACTTTCCTGTGTTTGCAAAACACTTATTTTTCTTTCCTATTCAATGATCAGCATTCCATAAGTCTTATTTTCATTGATAATTCAGTCCGCCGTAAGTCTGGGGTATTTTTGTGTTTCTTTTTCTTATCCAAAGAGAGAAATTTTGGTTACCTCCACTTATTCAGTTCTTGTTTGGTCAATATCTTATTATACAGTCTCCAGTTTGTATTCAGTTTAACAGGCAAATGTATCTGAATTGCTTGCAAACTCACTGCTTGGACTACAAGCTTTACAGTTATTGAACAGCTACAAGCTTTACAGTTATTGAACAGCTTATCACCCCCGAAAACGGAGTATGGCTGCCTACAAGGCGGGGTAAAAACGGTCATACACGTAAAAGCCCACTCGTGTGCATACGAGTGAACGTGGGAGTTGCAGCCCACGAAGGAAGAAGAAGAAGAAGAAGAACAGCTTATCTTGACCAAGGAGTTAAGAGATATATGGCAGTAAATTCAACACACCATTGGCAACATTTTTCATTGCATGCATGCATGCGTGCGTGCGTGCGTGTGTGCATATGCGTGCGTGCGCACGCGCGCGCGCGTGTGTGTGTGTGAAACTTGGGAAGAAAATCCTGCTTTCCTTCTTGTCTCTTTTTTCAAACTAAAAAAAAGAACAAAAAGAAATGCAAGGGGTGAGGGAAACAGCTGATTTTTTTTAAAGACACCTGATCCTCAATACTTCCAAAATAAACCACACACAAGTGTTTGTGTGTTCTCAAAATCAAACTATTTCAAGAACAATGTGTATGTGTGTTCTCAAAATCAAACCATTCCACACAAGAAATGGTTTACAACAGAGAAACAGAACAATCTTATAAGACAGTTGCATGATTGTAACCCAAACACAATCCCAACTCAGTAGATTCACTCTCATAATGTCACTGTTCTCAGGAACCAAAATACTATTATTGGAGATTCAGGTAATCGTATCTTCAGAAATGTTAATAAATTGTTTGCCATTCAAGCAAGCATCAAGTAAAACAACACCACCACCACCACCAACAACAACAACATACTTTTCATGTCAGACAAATCATTGCACCCATTCATATTCATGTTGTAGCTTCACAACTGACAATATAATCAAGAGCATATGAATTATATATATATGTGTCCTTGAATCTTGGATGCTTCACAACACTGATCTTGTACAAAAATATGCAATGTTTAAACACACACACACACACACACACACACACACACACACACACACACACACACTTCTTCACAACATTGATGAAAACCACAAACACAGTGACACAACCTTTTCCAGTCTAATCACTATGGCAGTGATACAGGTATCATGTAAGTTAAAATCTAAAACAGAAAGAATAGGCACTAAAGTAATATCACCATCAGAGTCACATGGCATTTTGCGTTCGCCAAACAAATGACAACCTCAAATTTTCACCATTTCTCTGAGGGCTGAATTTTTCACCATTTCTTTGAGGCCCTAAATAAAAATCTCATATCAAAACTGGACTCACACATCCAAAGGATCAATATATACATATATATATATATATGTGTGTGTGTGTGTGTGTGTGTGTGTGTGTGTGTGTGTGTGCGTGTGTATGTGTGTGTGTGTACACATGAAGGAGAAATGTAAAAACAAAACACATAATCCAAAATCTAAAATGCAAGTAAACACCCACATTAAAAAAAAAAGCAACAAAAGGTAAGAGTAAAGTACCTGGGCATACTGGTCTTAAAGCTCAAGACCATTCACATTTCACAGAACACATGAGGAGGAATGTAACAGATTCTGTAAGCCAGTTACTTTTTCAGCATTCACTTTGTGGTCCGATCTTCGCCCCACCCCTTTCCCACTTGTATGATTTATCACTGGTGTGGATCTTACCATTTGTGATTGGTTGTGGGATTCAGGTCTGTTGAGCTACACATCCACTGGGGAAACAGTCCGTGTGGAAACAGTCTGGTTAGAACTTAAAACAACTTATACTACTACTTCAATTTTAGTGAACCGTTGGCCTATTGGTAACACGTCTGCGTAGGAAGTAAGTAAATCTGAGTGGACTGGATTGATGCCAACACTTGTCAGTATTTTCTCACCCTGCATTAGACCTTGAGTGGTGGTCTGGACGCTAGTCATTCCAATGAGATGATAAAGTGAGGTCCCCATATGCAGCATGCACTTATTAAGTAAAAGAACCTACAGCAAAAGAAAAAAAAGTTCTCCCTGGCAAAATTCCACAAATATTGCACTATGATAGGAAAACAAATACACATGCAGACAAAAAAAATGAACAGACAAATAAACAAAAAGAAAGAAAGGATGGTGTCTCACTGTAGTGGCTTGCTCTACATAGTGACTGCTGCCCACAGCCTTCTGTTCCCTCTTCACAGATCCATCCCTTCATCTGTTCACACCACAGCCCTTTTCATGTCCCTTCCACCACAAACAAAATTTGTGCAGTCTTCCCTTCTCAACCGCACCCAAAGAGTGATAAGTCTGTTGTGTATATCAACACTAAAATAGAAACATTAACTGACTTGTTTCTCTTATTAGATTAATGACTTCTCTTTTATGAAGTCCGCACAGTAATCTTCTGTCGTTGTAATTAAATATTTATTTCAAATATTCATTTTTTTACTCCACCCTCCTTCTACCAACTTTCTAATTCTTAAAATCTAATTTCACTGGATGAAGAGAGAATCCTTCTTTGCAATACCAGTGAAAACAGGTGGGGGTGGGTAAAAAACATTTTTGAGGTGTATCCCAAATAAAACTCTGTGGTGTGGAATAGAGGAAAATGGAGGATGAACGACTGTCAAACAACGCTGACAACTTTTCATCCAAAATTACTTGTAATCATGTCTGGGGTTGGTATTCACTGGGCATAAAATTGTTTTCACAGTGACAGAGATTACATGTAATTTCATCCACCTATGTATACACTTAAAATAGTGTTGAGTTTAAAGAAATGACTGATGGGAAAGTTTCTTTAACACAGACAGCAGAAATTCTTTATATTGAGCATCATATACACTGTATTTATATAAAATGGAATGAAAAGTAACAATAAAAAATTCAGTCTTTTATTTTTTTCAAGAAAAAATTTCTTAGTTTCACTGACAGACAGCAGAACGACACACGGTGAAAGCCAAAAAAAACAAAGCATAGTATGTAGTACAGTGATTGTCATACTTATAGTGCATAACATATATGTATGCCATTCATCTTAAATTTCTAATCTATGTTTTCCACCCATTCCTGATTTTGTTTGTTTGTTTGTTTGTCGTTTGTTTGACCAAATATTTTCTTGTGTCAAAATACACTGGTATGTCTTTGTCAAAATAAACCAGTATGTTGAAACAGTGAAACATTATAGCAAACCTGACTTTAAAGAATTGCAAGGGAAAATGATCATTCTAAGAAGTAGTCTCTCTTTTTTTTTTAGGCTTCAGTTAATTGTGATTCAGAAAATATTCACCTACACATAATGAAAGCTTTAAAATTTGACATCCATATTAATGAAAACAATGACAAATTCAGAGACAAAAGAACCAGAAACTATGCATTTATTCTTGATACATTTATCAATACAAGTTAGTACTAATTCTATCATGCATAAATACTAATGTGGTTTGTCGTAGTGCTGTCTTACGAGAACAAAACAGAAATCTGTGTATATGTGCAGTTTAAGATGCAACATAACACTTTACATGTTTGTGTTAGTAATCTGGCCCCACCATTTTCTGCTCCGATTTCAGATTGATGGTTGCTTTGACCAATCGTATGCAGAAAAATCAATCACACATCATTCAATCAGATCCAGTCATATACTTATTTCTGTAATCAGTGCTTCCATACTTGAAGCACTCAGCTAATAATAATATGTATGTGTACCTACACATTCCACTTGAAAAAACTAATAAGAAAACAGAGACGAAACAAATCGTCTTCAACTTCAAGTAAAAAACACCCAACAATTCCTGCAGTTTTTGTGGAAGAATAGAAGAATGTATCCTCGCTGTTAAGTCACATGATGCCTGGAGTGGTGAACTCCTGTAACTAATTGAAACAGGAACAAAAATTCTTAAGGTGCAGTTAACCAAAAGATAGGGGGCACAATGAAGTGCAATGGTGGAGGTGTGGGTGAGGGAGATGCCGGCTGTTCTCATCACCTTTTCAATATGATTCCATGGTGTATGAAAATCAGACAACCTTCTGTCTGATGGTGCTGTGTGTGTGTGTGTGTGTGTGTGTGTGTGTGTGTGTGTGTTGTGTGGTGTGTTGTGGTGTGGTGTGGTGTGGTGTGGTGTGGTGTGGTGTGTGTGTGTGTGTGTGTGCGCGCGCGCAAGGTTTTCATCATCTTCCAACAGATAAAACTTCTATAGGTTGAATTAGATTGTAGGAATGTTGAATTAGACTGTTGGAATGATGATGTCTTTGACAAGAGGCTAGTGCTCCATACAACATGTGTCACAGAATTCTGTGTGTGTGTGTGTGTGTGTGTGTGTGTGTGTGTGTGTGTGTGTAAAGGAGAGAGAGAGAGAGAGAGAGAGTATATTTGCATCAGTCATGGTGACTTGCAGTCCAAAACTGAAATACCATAATTTTCCATTGATGAAATCCCTGCCACATGGTACCTAACTGTTATTGGTCTTTCTCTTTCCTACCATTAAGTTTTGGGATTGTTGTTGTTGTTTTTACACACACAACCCCAACAATGCCACAGAATAATAACACCGAAATAGGAACTATCAAATGGATGAAAATCAAGATGTGAAGACGCCACAGAATTGGACATGATCATTCATTTAGCCAGCATAAGTACCACTAGGATCAAAAAAGTTTGTTCTCATTGCACTGATTTGTAAAAGTGAGGGCATAATTCTTTTTTTCTAATTTAGGATGATTAAAACTTTGTAAGTAAACCGATGCAGCTTTAATCAAGAAGGATAAGTAATCACTGTGTACATTATCAAAGCTTACATTATTACAACTCAGCTTCTTTCACTGCAAGTCAAGTCCTTATCATTTCATGTTTGATCAAACCAACAGATAAGCATGACTATACATGCCAAATTAAACCAGAAGACATAATCACTATCTTCCAATGAAAAATAACAATGTCAATAAAAATTCAAAAAACAACAACCATGCATGAATAAAATATATACTCCCCAACTTACCCAAACACACACACACACAAATGAACAAAACCAAAAACAAATAAGAAAGAAGATTCAACACACAGCTGGCACCGAGTAGAAGAAAGAAATACACATGCAGTAAGGCCAATACAGTCACCCTGGCAATAATCCACAGGCATCATTTCAGGGTCTCTGAAGCAAAGATGTGCACTCCCTTCCCTCCCTCCCTCCCCTTCTTCATCCTCCACAGTCGTCACTCACAGCTCCACCCAAGCTTCAACTGGCAGCCACAGGAATGATGATGAAGTACAGAAACACACCAAAGAAGACACTGGCGTAGATGAGTCGGACAGACAGAAGTAGGTCCCTCTGAGCCATTCCCATCAGGCCCTTGGACTGGTGCATTCGACCACGGTGCGCAAACTTGACGGCGAAAACCCCTGTCAAGAGGAACAGCACAACGCTGATGTAAGACGCGATTCTGATCTGGTGGTAGGACTGCCAAGGCCGGGGAATCACTTCGGAGAGAGGCATGTGGCGCAGGTTGCTGTCCCATTCTGTGGTGTCTCCGTATGGGTTCTCGGCGCTGCTGCCAAACACAGTGTCGGAGTAGTAACCGCTCCGTGGATGCTCTTGAGGGCCGCCGTGACCTGCAGGAGCGAAGGAAGGGTCAGTGGAAGCATCGGGGGTGTTGTGGAGAGGCTGTCGTTCATTGGGGGTCACTCTGGGGGCTGTGGAGGCCATGTTGATGGGAACGTTTTTTGCAACCTTCGCCTGCACTGTTCCTGTGTCCGGAGAAAGCTCTGAAAAAAGAACACATATATATATACTTTGTCATTATGTCTGCACTGAAGCATTTCATAATGTCATGTTTGTATTCCGTACCCTGTACCTTTTCACTGTGCACCTTTCTAGGATGCCAGCTACATATACTTGTGATGTAACTATATTATATTATACTCCCAGTTTGGTTAAGTATACTTACCATGTCAAACTCATGCATTGGAATGACCACACAGGAGGGCAGAGAACTGGGTTGCAAACAGACAGGCCTGGTTTGCATCAGTTTGACATGGAACAGTATATGACACAAAAATGGGGAGTTTGTATCATACTGCCAGTTTGATTAAATATACTTACCATGTCAAACTGATGCAAACCAGGCCTATCTGTTTGCAACCCAGTTCTTTGCCCTCCCATATGGTCATTCCAGTGCATCAGTTGGACATGGTACAGTATATGACACCAATATGCAATGTTATCCTATATGGAGTCAGTAGGTATATATATGTCTCAGCAAAGGCAGTAAATTATTCCCTTCAGTAAATAACTGGAGATGCCACTAACAATTTAGTGGTGTACAGTTCAGTTCAGTTACTCAAGGAGACATCACTGTGTTCAGACAAATCCATACATTCTACACCACATCTGCTAAGCACATGCTTGACCAACAGCATAACCTGACATGCTTCATCAGGCCTTTAAGGGAAAATAAAATAAAATGAACAAAAATAAAAACATAAACAAATAAACAGATAAGTCATTAAATCAATAAATAGATAAATGAGAATTACAAGTAAAAACAGAAAAAAAATGAAATAAACAAATAGAAAAAGAAATGAAAAGAAAATATAGAAAAAAAGAAATGAATAATATGAATAACAATAATGTTATAAATAAACAAATATAAATGAACACACACACACACACACACACACACACACACACAAACAAATAAACACATGCACAACAGATATGCAACCAATATGCAGTCCCTCAGATATATATAGCACCAAGAAACATACACAGGCTCAACACTTCTCACAGAAGCACACAACCCCCAACACATACACATACATTCCCTATCTCCCACATTACCAACATGCACCATAACATCAACTGAGCTGTATTAACCCAAATAGTATCAGGCAAGTGATTGGATTGATTTGATCTTAACTGTATTACCCATCAGTGATGTTAGACTAAACAATTCCACATTGGAAAAAATGGGGAAAAAACATGGAAATAAAATTTGTTCTTTACTTTTTTAAATTCTAAATAGTAGTGGGGGGGGAAAAGGCAAGTTGAGATAGAATTTGGGGGTGAGCATTTGTTAGAGAACAGTAAAAATGATCACCTCAGAATAACATATTCTTGCAGTTGATTTAAAAAAAATAAAAAATAAAAATTCAGCTGATTTCAGTGTACATACAAAACATTCAAAATGGGGCATTCAAAAGTGCATATCATGAAAGAGCATGTTACAACTTTTCTCTTACCCATACACATCTGTGTGTGTGTGTGTGTGTGTGTGTGTGTGTGTGTGTGTGTGTGTGTGTGTGTGTGTGTGTGTGTGCATGTATGTACCACTTATCTATTTTTTGATGAATGGTGTGTACACATAACACACTATAGAAAACAGGTAAGTGTGACCTATGATGAAAGGCAGGAAAAGAATGAGGGGAAGGGGGCTGGGGGGTATCAAAGACAACTGAGGCCTAATGATAATAGTTGTACTACGATGGAAAAAAGTACATAACAAAAAAACAAAACAAAAAATATGGATGTCAGCCAGGCAAGTGCATTGATGTACACAGGTTGGCGAAAACTGGCAAAATGTATTGATGGGGGTCGGGGTGGGGGTGCGCGCGTAAGTGTGTGTGTGAATACGTGTGCAACCCACTGCGAACACATGTGCCCCTGTCCTCTTTACTTAATGCTACCATGGATACATGAATCCCCCTTCCCACAGGCAAAGACACACAGAAGTAACTGGTCGATACCAAACTGAATTCGTCGATCCTGGAATGCTGGTGTCCAAAGCATACGACTCTTTCAAGCATTTACCATCTGTTATCAAAAATAAAAATTTCTCAATGTACAAGTATAGATCTATAAAACCGTGTAAACATGTACGCTACATCAACATCTAGGTGATCAACGTCTTGTACCGGAAGCAAAATTTTCAGACAAAGGGATTCCCCGTCGAGGCACGGGTTTGTCATTCTACCTGCTGATGCAGTGCTGGCATCTTACTCTGACATACAACGCATACAGCCAGTCAGTGGTCAATTCATTTATCTTTACATACAGAATGAAATGGCTCATTGTCGGTAATATCTCATTACCTGTGTTTCCAACCGTTCATTCACCTGAGCGAAATAACTGTGCAATATTTCAGTGTCAGTCGATCACACTGTTTACACTCAGCTGCTGCTTCGCAGAAGCGGTGGTTGCACTCCATAAATAGTATCCTCTCAAGGTCGACTGTTGCTGTTCTGACACTTACCAGTCATCTTCATCATTCTGAAATGCCCGTCTGATGCTTGAGTAAAATGAAAACTGCGTGTATTACACAGATGGTCGATAGTTCTTATAGTTATCCATAATGATTAACCCGAGTTTCAGTTAATATTGATATGCAATCTCAGACAAATGCTCATGGTCGACAAATCCTTATTGTCGGTGATATAATTATAAATACTGTGATCTTTATATGCATCTAGTGCAAACGAAGTATAGTGGTGGTAACCAAACCATGAATCTTCCACCATTTGACAATGACTCATTGAAGCATTGTGAACTGTGAGATGACGCTCTGCTGAGCTTAGACTTGGTGTCTTTGGGTATACTGAGTTGGTCCAACTCAGTTGAATATGCCTCTCGATCCGTCGTCTTTTCTTGGAATGACTGATGTAATCCTCCGTGCTTTTACCGCAGAGAAATACCCATTGATAATCCTGTAAAGAAAAGACAGGTGCTGCTGTTTCCTTCTTTCTGTTGTGGGGATGATAAATGTAGGTCTACATGGCATTTCAGCCACACATCCCCGACGGCGTCTCAGCCGTGGAAGTGTGGTCTTGCTTGATGAAGCCACGGGCCGGCGACCGACATTAGACGCCCCCAACCTCAGTCGTCATTGTCCTCGAGTCTTGCAAGAGTGGGTCCCGGACTGACGACGAAACTATCATGTTTTCTAGGGCCAATTGGACAAGGGAGGTGTATGTTACTTTCCTCAGTACACTCCTGGGGGCAAAACCGTACAGGTTCTGTCTGAGCAGCACTATGTCGTCGTTCGCTTTTTTATGATTTCGCCAACATGCTCTGACCAAGATCAACTTCTGTCTGTGTGGACACCAAGGAATGGGTGTGATTCTACCTGCTAGAGAACGTGTCCAAGTTGGTAAGAGCGTTATGACGTGGCTGTGGGCCCACAGATGTAGCACTTTTTAGCGTTAAATTTCATAACCCACTGTCTTGCCAAATTATCTATATAATCTCCCCATATTATCCTTCAGGATCTGATGGTCTGCCACTGTCGGACTTTATACTATTTGTCGGTAGAGACAATAAAGGCACTCGTCTGCAACTTTGAAAGGCAGACTTAATTGTGACTTGACAGCAAGTTCTGGTAGGTTGTTTATGTGGCATAAAATGGAGGAGTCCCAACACGGTGTCTTGGGGTACACCTGAATCCTGGATACTGTATGGGACTTCATTGAACTGTTGGCCCTTTTCAGTTACCACTTTCATACGCCGGTGGGTGAGGAAAATGCCGGTAAGCCATTGGTGCAGAGTCTCTGAAGAGCTATAAAAGATCGCTCGGAAGCTTATTGGAGTGAGGCACTGACTGGCTAAAAGGCTTTAGAGAAGTTCACAATAGTCATGTCGGTGTGTGTGTGTGTGTGTGTGTGTGTGTGTGTGTGTGTGTGTGTGTCCGGTGTGTGTGTGTGTGTGTGTGTGTGTGTGTGTGTGTGTGTGTGTGTGTCCGGTGTGTGTGTGTGTGTGTGTGTGTGTGTGTGTGTGTGTGTGTGTCCGGTGTGTGTGTGTGTGTGTGTGTGTGTGTGTGTGTGTGTGTGTGTGTGTGTTCTATAGTTCAGCTTGTTCGTATAGTCTTTCACTTTACCAAATAAATATATATATATATATACATATGTGTGTGTGTGTGTGTGTGTGTGTGTGTGTGTGTGTGTGTGTGTGTGTGTTTATGTAAACACCTCTTTTTGAGTTGCTGACTATACAAAAACCAATAACTGCAGTTTGTTAAAAAACGAAGTATCTTTTGAAGATTATCTAGACATTTTGCCATACTGCTTTGCCCTTCCAATGCCAAAATGTCATGAACTACGTTTTGCGGGGTTTTCTTTGATTTTATTTTTTATAGGTGACAGTTTTATGGGTAAAGCGGTTGAATGTTCATACAGTTGGACAGTCATAATTTTTATGTCCCTGTGCCGTCGGCTGGACTTAACATGTCAACCCCTTCATTTTACTCTTTACCCAGTTTCCCTCATCTATCTTGACTCACGCCTTTCTCCATTTTTCTATCCCTTTCCCATTTGACTTTCAACCCTTATTTCCAGCTACTTTACTGACCAGGCTCTAAGCACCATGATTTGATTTCATTTGACTTTACTGACCCTTTCACACATTCATGACAACACTAGACCATCCCCACTGTTTTTTTCTCTGTCGGTCTCCCTATCATTCTTAACACTATCCATCCCTTTATCACATCCGTATCTTTCCGTTCCCAGACTTTTCCTTCTGAAAAAAAATATCGACGTTTCAGCACTTGCCCGTCTTGGAAATCATGCCCCCCCCCCCCCCCCCCCCCCTCATGCACACACACCCTTGACTTTTAAAGTTAAACGTTTGTTCAGTCATTTCCACATTCTAACAATCACTGCCTTCCCTATCCCGCCCCCACACCCACCCTGTTCATGTGCTGCCCTCCCACTTACTTCTAGCCCAGTCTGATTTGATTTCCACCCATACTTGCCTCCACATTGCCACACCAAATCTTTCTCGTCCAAGTTTCCTTTCGCATTCCTGTCTCGTTCCAGTTCATCTTTTCTTCAGCCTGTGTTCGTCTACTCCTTGCTTTCCTAACTTTTATCATTTGCCCCAAAACTGACTTTCCATTCCACCTGGTATGCACGTTTCCCTTACTTTCTCATTTCTCTGTTTATGTTCTTCCCTCTCGGCTTACCCTGCTATTTTCTCCAGTTTTGATTCTGGAGACTCACTTTTTAACTCTTTATTTACCCTCCCTTTCACAAAGCTTCATCTTTTGCTTCAAGCCCCGATCTTCACCAGTTACTTTTCCTCGTACAACCTGGGCAGAACCAGACCATTCCCACCAGTCATCATCCCATTCCTTCTATGCCTGTGCTCTCCCCCACCACTCCCACCCCCGTTACTCCCAAACACCCACTACCCACTCCCCCTGTTTTCTCCATGTTACCCTTCCCTGTCCCATTTCCATAGCTTTCCTTACCCATTCTTTTAACCGGAACATACTTTTTTGTTTTTGTTTTTCGGCCAATGAAGAAAGCCTCGTGTCGAGCACTAAAAAAAGAAGAAAAAAAAAAGAAAAAAAAAGAAAAAAAAGAAGAAGAAGAAAAAAAAAAAACCAAAAAAAAGAAGAAAAAAGAGAAACAGAAAAAAAGAGAAAACATGTGCTCCTCGGACTTGCATGCAACTGAGGCCACACACGCGCGCGCGCGCGCGCACACACACACACACACACACACAAAGAAAGAAGAAAAGAAAGAAAAAGTGTCTTTAATCGGAAACTCATGAAGTAACTATCTAATTGTACACCTTTCCCACTTCCAAGTCAGACCGCACCTGCTTAACATTACAGATTTCATAAGCAGTCCTGATTTACTGCTGAACAGGTCTTACCATATTTGAAACTTTTTGGGGTTCTTTTTTTCCCCCCCTTGTGGTGTACATCATGTAGATTTGAGTTTCCCCCGTGGGATGCCGGGGGTCTTTCAGTATGAATAGCATCCCCGCCTTCTGGAAATTCTGTGCTAGAAATTTCCTCTTTTCTATCACTCTTTGTTTCTGCCTTTCTTCTGTCTTCACTGTTGTCTCCTTTTGCTGCCTTCCCAGTCCAACCCCCCCCCCCCCTCCCGCCCACCTCCTTTTTTTTTCAAGCAAGCCTTGACACTTTTTTTTTTCTCTCTTTTCCGCAGTCTATGATGTACTGTTTGTGCTGTTTCGCTCTGGCGATTACGTAGTGAGATCAGTGTAAACACTGGGATGGGCACTATAGCTGCCCATCCTGTATGCATGCAGTGTTGTTTGCCCATGTGGCCTTTTCTATGTATTTTTTGTTTGGCTACTTTGAAGTATTGTTTTCTCCTTTTTTTTCGATTTTTTTTAAAAAATCTGGGGATGATGAATTAAGTGGAATGGCTGGCGTCCTCAGCATGGCCTATAGTCTTATTTGCCATAAGGAGCTACACAAACTTTGTGGTTGGATACTGTCATAAAATGTTTCGTGGGCATTATTCTTTTTTTTTTTTTTTTTTTTGTATGTGTGACAGTTTTTGTCAGTCTTGCGGACGCTGTTGAGCATTTGTATGGTTCGACAGTCCTGATATGGCCCTGTGTGGTCGGCTGGACTATAAGCAACAAGAACTAAGAATGGGCCTCAGTCAGGCTGCGTTGTTTTGTTAACCGTGTGGCTGACTAACAGAACCTGATTTCAGTTTGGAATGGTGACTATTTTGATCCGTAAATTCACAATTACCAAACCTAACTCCTTTCCCGGGATCAAAACAATATGAATTCCACAGAGAATGGTATATTTGTTAAGATATTGTTGGTAATAAATCACGAATTTCCTCAAGTTTTGCTCTGCGTTACCTGTGCTTTGTTAACCAATGAAAGTGTTATTCCTGTGCATGATTCTGGCGTTGTTACTCTTGTATGCGTCAGTTCTGAAGATTCACATCGTTCCTGCCGAGATAAATTCCTCTGGCCCTCATTAATTCGGTGTGTCCGATGACACGACGCCCCGACCGACAGCCCATTTTCAACACTGATGCCGTGTGCAATCTGGATCTAGGCTCATATATATTGGTAACACATAACTTCGTCAGATCGAGTTGTAAATACTGGCATCACTAGCTGACCACCCGGGCCCCGCAGTAGTATTTGCTAGTATACATTTGGCCAGTATTGTCATGCATTTTTGCTCAGTAACCGATATCATACTGAAAAAAACTGAAAAAAAAAAGCAATTTATTAACGTTATCACATTGTACGCGGTCCCCCGCGGAATGGATGACGTTGCCCGTACGTCCTAATCGTATTTGCCCTGGGGACCAAACTGAATGGTTTAAAATAAAATGTCATGAACTGTTCAGTTTTATAGGTTTATCACGTGTGAGTCTTGTGTGTGTGTGTGTGACAGTTTCGTCAGTGTTTAACTAATTTACGCTATTACGTGTTACTTTTTTTGTTCGTCTTACCTTACTCCCCACCCAACCCCACTCCTCCCTTCAACTGGGGCCAAAGCTTGATAAACGTCACACTGTTCAAACTGTTTCAGACATCTGCGCCCTTAATTCCCTCCCTGGGGATGGCGGGGATCTTGAAGTGATCTTCTGGAAATTCTGTTCTAGACATTTCCTTTTTTCTGTCACTCTTTTTCTGCCTTTTTTCTTTCTTCACTGTTGTCTCATTTTTCTGCCTTCCCAGTCCATTCCCCTTTCTTTGGGATACATCATGAACCGGCTGTGTTTTGTGGGTTTGAATTAGTATTATTATTTATTTATGTTTTTGTTGTATTTTTGTGTGTGTAGATGTGACAGTTTTGTGTTGACAGGGTTGAGCATTTTTATGGTTTGACAGTCCTGATATGATCCTGTGCGGTCGGGTTGACTCTAAGCTGCAAGAATGAATCTGCCCCTTCCCCGACAGATCCAATAATAATGTATTTAGATCAGTGCCTTTCCCACCCACCCCCATCCCGTCATCCGCCCGACCCGAAAGTTTTATTTTTGTTGAAATTCGGAATCACCTTGTTTCTACAGTTATTTGTCCATACTTTTATATATATTCTTATATAGGTCTTATGCATACTTTGATTTTTACCTTCGAATCATCTAAAAACGTCAAAAGTAAGTGGTTAATTCTGAACTATATGCTGCCGCGGCTGCAATGACGCACCAGCGGACGGATATTTTTCACTCGCTTCCTGCAATTTTGCGCGAATGAAAATCGAAAGTACACAAACAGAAAAGAATGTACGTGCAGTCAGCTTTTTGGCGTTTCCCCGTATCCCCTTTGCCAAGTCATCTTATGTGGCTGATCAGTATGAAACCGATAGATCTTTTCTGCATTGAATAGAGAGCTCGCATTTCTGTGAGTAAGGTATGTTTTTAGAATAATCTGTTAAAACTTTGAATGTTCAGTGAATGCCAACAATGAAGTTTGACATCTGATCGTGGCTGTGTGGCTTTAAATTGAGGAATGTGACAAGGCTTACGAACTTCACGTTCGATAACACGTCAATAAAAAAAAGTAACCCTTGTTACAGACTTAGCTGTGCGCATATTTAATATTTTACTCAGTCAGTTTTATTATGTGGATTCATGCAGTCTGTAAACTAACGTGCCACCATCTTTTTCCGTTTTGGTCTCACAAACCATAAATTTTTTTTTAATGTGACCAATGGGTGCAATGATTTAGAACGTTAAAATAGGACATTGTTATTTATGCTATTCTTCATGTTTGCATTGCAATATACACGAAACATACCTTGAATTTCACTCCAGGAATTAGATAGGTTGCTATTATTAATCATATTATTAATTAGCAATTACAATGAGTGTGTTTTGCTGATCACGTTGATTGTTAGGACAAATTTAATTTTTACATTGCATGCCATAAACAGACATGTGTCAGTGGTGCTTCTTCGTCATTGCCCTACATGTGGAGGGCATAGTGCCATAGTGGGAAAAACAAAACAAACAAAAAACAAACGACAAAAACAACATAACACACACACACACACACACACACACACACACACACACACACTTATACACATACACACACACACACACACACAGAGTATCAGTATTGAGAGGGGTATACATACACAGACTATGATCATGTTTCCATAGGCAATGTAATGCACTAACTGATACTAAACTTGTGTGATGCAAGGTTTAGGTTTTCAGTTGGTCATCAGTCATTGACGCATACAAATTTGAAATAACCTTTTGTTTTGGTGCAAGCTGGTCACTTGACTTATTAATTTTCCAGAAAGTTAAACAGGCTAAAAGGTGTTTAGGTGGTTTCTCTAATTCTTTTGCAAAAATAATCGCGATTGCAGTTTCAAACCTGAAAAAAAGAAAAGAAACTGCTGTTCCTTTGATGTTTGACATTGCAAACAAAAAGATAAAAAAGACACCTAGAATAAGCTACACTTGTATAGTAAAACCATTGTCACTCCTGTGTTGTAAAATGCAGTAGAGCACAGCTTCAGACAACTTAAGACTGAAAAAACCCCTCCAAAAACAAAAATAAAATACAACAAAACCAAACAACAAAACAAAACCCCAACACACAGCATAAAACAACTAAAAAAACAACAACAAACCAGTTGCATGCTATGTGAGTGTCAAACTGATTAAACAATATAATGTTGTTTTTGTGTGTGTGCATGTGTGTTTGTGTATGTGTGTGTGCTTGCGTGTATGCAAGCAAAAGTTTGTGCATGTGTGTGTGGCAAAGAGAAAGATAAGTGAAAAAGTCATTATCTGGCTCAGAGTTTGCACAGACTCATATCACACACACACACACACACACACACACACACACACACACACACACACACACACACACACACACATACACACACACACAAACAAACAACAACAAAAAACAACAACAACAAACAAACAAACAAACAAAAAAACAACAAAAAAACCCCAAACTTAATTGTCACTTAGACACACACAAAAATGTTCAGTTAAGAAGTGGCAAATCTCAGCAAAAAGTCTCCCATCTAACTCAACAAACTGAAACTCAACTTAGAAAACCAACTTAGAAAACCATTGTTGCTGGCCTCCGCATCACAGGAAATGCAGTCTCATGTAAAAGTTTATCACAGACCGTTTTTGCCAGAACAATTACCAGAACTGCGGACTCCATTTAATCACAGTACAGATCTGTTTTCTGACATCTGACGAAAGGCACAGCATCCGCATGGCTGCTACCCATGCATTTGTACAGGTTTATGAACAATTGCACGTAAACTATGGACCTGGACAACTGGACGATTCCACAATGCACTATTCAGAATCTGAGTGCAAAAGTCTTCAAGTTTGAAAGAGTTAATGGATCCTCTTGGTCCCCTCTGTCAAGCATCAGCATTTTGACTGGGAACCAATGGACAACGTACTTCACTTTTTTGTTTTTGTTTCTTTAGTTTTGACAATTATTCATTAAATCCAGCTGGACTTTGAAAATTGCACAGGTGTCTTGTTTGAAACATGCGTGAATGTTTTGCACTGATTTGTTACAAATAAACAAGCTGTGCACCGCATACGCTGTGATGAGTGTTTATATGTGTCTGCAGGCAGGAAGACTGGATTTTAGAGTGAATGTTTTGCACTGGTTTGTTACAAATAAACAAGCTGTGCACCGCATACCCTGTGATGGGTGTTTATATGTGTCTGCAGGCAGGAAGACAGGATTTTCGAGTGTATAAATATAATACACATACATACATATATATACATATATGAACACACACACACACACACACACGTGTGTGTGTGTGTGTGTGTGTGTGTGTGTGTGTGTGTGTGTGTGTGTTGTTTGATTGTTAAAAATTTTCCCTGTGCCAGAATAAGTGCCTAAATGTGCACAGACATGAATATATGCTATAAAAGGAATTTCCTTTTGGCATTTGTGAACAACACAAAAGCAACAACAACACTGACATGTCACTCACTGTCTTTCTCTCTCTCTCTCTCTCTCTCTCTCTCTCTCACACACACGCATTTATATACTCACTTGCACACACACATACACACACACACGCACACATTCACGCACGCACTGATGCACACATTTGAACCATTTCAAATGCAAAAACAGTGCATAATAGACCATTTTAAAATGAAGGTACACACAGTGGGAGGTGATGGTGGGGGTGGAGTGTGGGGGGTGCCAATGGGGGAGGAAGAAAGGGATGTTTTTTCCAACCCATTAATTTTGAAATGGACCCATTAGTTTTGTGGTGAGCAAGTCAAGTGTCAAGCCTCATAGTGTAAGGAACCAAACCTAAACTCTGATGATATACAGATCATATATTTGGTACAATATTTTGTGTCACTAATTGCTGGTTCCCCTAATTGTGGGGATGCTAGGGGTCTTTCAGTATAAATAGCATCCTTGCTGTCTGGAAATTCTGTGCTAGAAATTTTATCTTTTCTATTACTCACTTTGCTTCAGCCTTTTTTTCTTTCTTCACTGTTGTCTCCTTTTTTTTTTTTTTTTTTTTTGCCATCCCAGTCCATTCCCCTTTCTTTTTTCAAGCAAGCCTTGACACTTTAAAAAAAAAATCTTTTCCACAGTCTATGATGTACTATCTGTGCTGTTTTGCTCTGGCGATTAGGAAGTGAGATGTAAACACTGGGATGGGCACTAGCTGCCAATTCTGCAGTGTTATTTGCCTTTATGGCATTTTTAAAGTATTGTTTTGTTTGGATTTGAAGTGTTCTTTTTGTTTCCTTTTTTAAGTTTGTTTTGTAATCTGGGGATGATAAATTAAGCAGAATGGCTGGCGTCCTCAGCATGGCCTAGTCTTATTTGCCATAGGGAGCTAAATAGTTGGGATACTGTGTCATGAACTGTGTTTTGTGGGTTTGTCAATGGTTTTTTTTTTTGTAGATGTAACAGTTTTGTGTTGACGCAGTTGAGCAATTTGTATGGTTTGACAGTGCTAATATAACCCTGTGCGGTCAGCTGGACTGTAAGCAACAGGAACAAGAACAACTGCTGGTTGAGGGTAAACTAAGTGGAGCTTCTCTTTGAGTTTCAGTTTCAGTTTCAGTAGCTCAAGGAGGCGTCACTGCGTTCGGACAAATCCATATACGCTACACCACATCTGCCAAGCAGATGCCTGACCAGCAGCGTAACCCAACGCTCTTAGTCAGGCCTTGAGAAAAAAAAAAAAAAAAAAAAAGGTGAATAAATAATAGATAAGCTTACATAAATAAATAAATAATAATTATAATATAAAAAAGGTAGTAGTAATAGTAAATAAATAAAATAAAAAGACAAAAAAGACAACAATGATGATAAATAAGCAAATAAATGAAAAACATGAAGACACACATTCACACATACACCCACACATGCATAACAGATATGCACCAAACATGCAGTTTCACAGATATGAAAGCACAGTCAAATACATATAAACGTACATGAGCTCCAACACACACACACACACACACACACACACACACATTACCCTGCACCTCCTCTACCCCCTCCTCCACACACTCATTTCTAGTCTACGTATCGCAGCTTCCACGGCACACACACACAAACACAAACACACAGATGAACACTTACTTGTACAAGCACACACACATACACCCATATCTCCCACCCCCAACCCCACACACATATAATATACAAAGATATATATATATATATATATATATATATATATATATACGTTCCAATATCCTGTTGCTCCCACAGTGTAGGCATGCATACACTCACATACCTCATCCTCTTCCCCACCTCCCACCCGCACCCCCACCTCCCCCTCACACACACACACACACACACACACACACACACGTGCACAGAACTCTCCTGACACTTGTGTACACTTACACTCTCGCGCATGCACAAACGCACTCAAAAACACAGACCCACACATACACACAAAAACACACGTACACACATGCACAGAGGCTGCCACTGATTGGCCGCAAGAGGGGTGGGAAAAGATCTCTGATGCCAAGAACGTGGCGTCTAGTGTGTTGCTCAGTCTATTGTATTTGGAAAAGCCCACAGAGACTGTTCTGTTTTGAAGAAATTTGCACAATGTTGGTTTGGAAATGATGCCGATATTTGTTTGATTTTCAAAGCATCGTGCTCTACCATTCATGTTAGACTTACGGCCGCTCCCTCTCTCTGCTTTTATTTCTTTGAGGCGATCGATGGTGTGATGGCCTTGTGCCTGTTCTTTTTGATATTCTTTGACTTTTCTGAGGATTTCCGATTTTCCTAGATGTAGGCCGTTCGTTGGTGTTGCGTTACCAGCAAGTCTGTCAGCTCGCTCATTTCCCTTAACACCTGCATGTCCCGGGCAGTATGACCATGTGAGTTTTTTAATCTGAAAGTTGTGCATTGCCTTATGCCACTCTGGGCTTCCCATTCCGTTTTCATTTTTCTGTATGAGGTTCATTGAGTCGGTTAGAATCATGGCATGTTGGTTTCCGGGCGTATGGATGGACGATAGCCACTGGAGGGCATGTGTCACAGCTTCAGCTTCCATCGTTAGGCTGGAGGTTGTGACTTTGTAGGCAGCATTCTCTTCCCTAGCTGTTTTTCCATTTTGTTTCACAGTGAATCCCCAACCGGATTGGTCTTTGGTGACTGAGCCATCTGTGTATATGATGATGTCCTCTTCTTTTCTGTTTTCTTCTATGAGTAGCTTCACTTCCGCATCAGTTTTGCCCTCTGGCCATTCCCGACAATGTCTTCCTAGAGTGGGTGAAATGGCTGTGTTGAATAGATGGTTGAGGTTTTTGGGGTTTTTCTCCCATTCTTTTGTATCTTTCAGGTCTTGTAGTCGGCATACTAGCTGGATTGTGTCTTCTGCTTGCCCCATCCATGATCTTCCTCGTCCTAGTTCTCTTTGAGAAGAGTGTGTACTTCTGGGTGTGTGGTAAAGGTTATTTTTTTATGTTTTAATCGGTCCAATGACATATTGATGTTTGAATGTTATTCTAGCCTGGCATAGCAATGATATCAGGCATATGTTTGAATGTTATTCTAGCCTGGCATAGCAATGATATCAGGTATATCATTTGCTATTGTTTATGACCTGGGTTCTGGTTTTTTGACTCACTTGTGTAAACAAAGTGAGTCTTTGTTTTAACCCGGTGTTCGGTTGTCTGTGTGTGTGTGTGTGTGTCTGTGTGTCCATGGTAAACTTTAACATTGACATTTTCTCTGCATATACTTTGTCAGTTGACACCAAATTAGGCATAAAAATAGGAAAAATTCAGTTCTTTCCAGTCATCTTGTTTAAAACAATATTGCACCTATGGGATGGGCACAAAAAATAAAAAAATTAAGCCTAATTATATGCAAACTGCATTTACTGTTATATTTATTCTCTAAACTTGGCACTTTGATCTGATATTCTGACCCAACAACCCAGAGCAGTCATTATTATCATTTTTTGTTCAAACAGGAACTTCTTTTGCTAAGCATGGAAGTTTTATTTATTTTGCAAACGTTTTGGTGCAGATAGTAAAAAAGGGAAATTACTCTGTAATTAATGCTAGGGGACTTAATTTGCTTTAAACTGATCTTTCTCATCTTAAACATACATTTTGAAATTATACTCAATACATAAAAAGCTTGGATTTAAAAAAAAAGTGTATCACAAGTGAGTCTTGAAGGCCTTGCCTCTCTTGTTGTATATGTTCCAGGTGTGCTGCTGAGCACTTGCCATGTGCTGCTTAGTACTGTCTCGGGTAAGACAGTTTCTTCTCACCTGAACACGCGGGGTTCGAATCTGCCGTTAGGACTTTTTATCTGCTTGGCAGATGTGGTGTAGCGTATAAGGATTTGTCCGAACGCAGTGACGCCTCCTTGAGCTACTGAAACTGAAACTGCTAAGTGCTTACTAAGCGTTTGCTAAGTTAGGGTGTGCTGCTTTAGTTAGGGAAAATAAACACCTCAATTCATCTTACTGCAAGACCCTGCTTGTGGTATGAGGAGAGAGTGGAGTGTGCACCTGTCCTGTGCCTGCGATCCTACCATTCTAATACCCTACCCCTACCTACACCCTACTCCTTTCTTTATTCCCCTCCCCCCCCCCCCCCCCCCAGCACTCCATCCCCCCCTTTTCTTTACAGTAATAGTAGGTTGCTGTGACATTTTGGAGTGTTTATTTCTGTTAGCTTTAGTTTATGATTTCTTTGTCTGTTCTAACAATCTAAGTTAATTTCTGTTGTTGTTTTTAAAAATAATTTTGACAGATTAATCCTTATTATTATGTTTTATTAGTTCACATCAAAGTACAACATGCCTTAATCATCTTCCTTTGAATTTCCAAGAACAGCAAAAGGATCATCTCTGGTGTCGTATCCATGTGTCGTTTGTATAAATTTGGCATGTTTACTGAAGTAAAACGAAGAAACTTGTGAATGATGAAACTTTGTTTCCTTTTAATCAAAGGAGCTGTAGTACTAGTGCATGTGGAAAAGCTCCACACGCTTTGACACCTCTTTTAAAAAGTGTGCGTGCATGCGTGCGTGTGCGTGCATGCGTGCATGTGTGTGTGCAATAAATATATCTGTCTTTACCAGGTATTTGACTGAAGTTTATTTAGTGAGACACAGCATACTTTTAGTTATCAGAACAATCAGTCATTTAGTGAGACACAGCATACTTTTAGTTATCAGAACAATCCGTCATTTAGTGAGACACAGCATACTTTTAGTTATCAGAACAATCAGTCATTTAGTGAGACACAGCATACTTTTAGTTATCAGAACAATCTGTCATTGTTACTCCTATTGTGAAATAACTATTTCCTGTTTGATGCTCTATATTTAGGACTGACTTAAACACATTCTTGAAAAGGATGGGCTTTCCTGAACTGAAACCAAAAGCTGAAGGTTGTGTGTGTGTGTGTGTGTGTGTGTGTGAAATATGATTAAGTTGCTTTCTCATCAGAACTTTTTTTTGTTGCTTTGTAAATGTAGCATTCCTATTTTATGTTTGGTCTATTTTTAGAACTGACTCAAAAGATTTCCTGAAAAATGTGGGTGTATGCTAGAAGTGAAACCAGATGTTGGATTTGACATATTTGTACATGAAGGTTTGCATGTGTGCATAATATTATGTTAGATTTTTTATTTGTGCTTTGTATTTGCCTTTTTTTTTTATTGTGCTGTGTATTTAGCATTTTTTGTTGCCAAGGTCAAAGGACATTAAAAAAAAATCTCTTTAGTTACATGCTGGTCCATCTTGAAGCACATATTTTCTTACTGTTCATTGTTGTTTTTGTTGTTTTGAAAGTGTTCTTTCCTTTGTGTAATTTGATATCTTTAGTGTTTCAGGAGTACTTACATTTGTACTGTGGAATTTTCTTGCTCTAGCTTGTGTTGCATCTTGTGGTAAGACACTTAATGCTTTCATTTTGTGTAAGTTGAAATAAGACACTTAATGCTTTCATTTTGTGTACGTTGAACATATATAAAAACAGTCACAAAAAACATGTTGTTAGCATGTGTATTTGTCTTATTCAAGGTTTAGCTTTGGAGTGCATCACAGTGCATTGACACATTCAAAGTTGAAAGGACTGGTTGATGTGGCAGCCAGTTAGTCACATATTGATTTTTCAGCCAGTCGCTCAGACCAGTGGGTGGTTAATTATAGGTTTCTATCAGTTGTGGCTGCAGTTTCAAACTGGTGTGCAGGTAGGAAGGTGGGATTTTAGGGGAATAGGTGCATGTGTTAGCCTGTGTGTGTGTGTGTTTGTGTTGAAGTCGAAGTCGAAATATTTTAATTGTCAGACCACAGATCCATAACAATGGAGTTCGCAAGGACAAACAGAATTAATACAGGAAAATGAATATTAGGACAACCAAGTACATGGGCATGTGTGTGTGTGTGTGTGTGTGTGTGTGTGTGTGTGTGTGTGCGTGCGTGCGTGCCTGCGTGTGTGTGGTGAAACTGCTGACTGTTTCAAGGTAAATTTCCCTGATCCAGAATAGTATGTGAGTGCACACATACTATGTGTGCATGCTTGAACAGGATATATTTCCTTAACGTCAGTCAGCAACAGCAACAGCAACAAGTCTGAAGAATAAAAATTAAGACACACACACACACACGCACACACACGCACGCACACACTTGAATTGTTTTACATGTGTGTATATATATATGGAAAAAGAGTTCAAATGAAAATACAGATTGTGTGGTCAGGGAGGGGCCGGGCAGGGAGGATTGCCAATGGGGGAGGAAGAAAAAAAAGGGACATGTTTCCAGACACGTTTATTTTGAAAATATCTTGATTTTGTGGGGAACAGGAAAAATGACCCAGGGTAGTGTGCAGAACCAAACACAAACTGCTAATTATTTACACCATTAAAACTGAATACTTAAACCAAAAAAATATTTTGCTTGTTTTGCTTAAGTAAGTAGACAAAATGTCTAAGTTACAATATTTTACAATATTTATAGTGTGCCTAAGCAAATGTCAAGACTCGTAATTTTGAAACGACACTACCAGAGTTTTTTCTTTTCTATTTTTAGCGTTACCGCGGCTGCAATAACTTGTGCTGGCTTTATTATTTTATTTTATTTTATTTTATTTTTTTTTAACTGTTAATCAGATTCTCCCTGGTTTGAGGGGTCAGGTCTCTACCTGCCACAGGTACCATGTAACCCTGTGCTACCTGTCACATGCGGGCAGATGGAGCTCGACAGCCCGGGAAGGCAGTCCATCTAAGACAAGGAAAAGTCTGAAGTAAAACCCATGAAGTGCTAAGGAATGCAGGACAGTCTCGACATGCATTGACCCTGGGTCCATGGCCATGTCCCGACTTTCAGTAGCCGCGCCCCCGTGCCTCCGAGGAAGGTTTTTGAGCCAGAGGCTAGGACAAGGACAGTCTGATATAAAACCTACGACCTGAGGACCTCACTGTCACCGTCCCAGCTTGCTAGGCTATGGCAGATGAACCACGGGTGTAAAGGGTGGGGCCAGTACTGCGCACACTGCACTCCACCTAAAAATTCCATTGCGCAGGCTTGAAGGACACGTCCACGTCCGCGCCACCAACTATTCCAAGCCCTGTAGCGATGGGAAAGGGGCGAAAACGGCAGGTGGAAGATGTCACTGGAAGCCGCAGTTCCAATCCTGCATGCAGGCGGTTCAGGATATTGGTCGCCTGATTGTTGACCCGGAGGTGACAGCATCACTCGGCAGCACCCTGAACGACCAAGCAGCCTTTTCTAGGGACAGCACTGCTTGCTCCACACGGAGAGGGGCCTAGAAAAGGTGGTCCAAACAAATGCTCATCTCCATACCCCCCAGTTGGCTAGCCGCGGTCAACGGGCATCTCCAAACGCGGTCGAACAACAATAGAGAAGAAAAGGCCGGCACCTGCCTCACAATTAGGTGCAAAAGGACTAAAGGTAGCATGCTGGAACATCCGAACCATGCGTGACTCTGCAGACAGCAACCACCCAGAAAGGCGTTCCGCTCTAGTCGCACACGAACTTCAGAGACTGAACATTGACATTGCTGCCGTCAGCGAAGTCCGCTTTGCAGGGAAAGGCAGCCTCCAGGAACACGGCGCTGGGTACACCCTCTACTGGTCAGGCAAGCCAGAGACCGAGAGACGCCTCTATGGCGTAGGCTTTATGGTCAGGAGCACCATTGCCTCCAAGCTTGAAAACCTGCCAACAGGACACTCAGACCGAATTATGTCCATGCGCCTCCCACTACGGAACAAACAGCATGCCACTCTGTTCAGCGTGTACGCTCCAACCCTCCAAGCGGACCCCACAGAAAAGGTCAAGTTTTACACTGATCTGCGCAACCTCGTTCAGAACACCCCTGCTGACGACAAGGTCATCATCCTTGGCGACTTCAATGCCAGAGTTGGCCAAGATTCAGAAGCCTGGAAAGGAGTCCTTGGCAAGCATGGCGTTGGTAATTGCAACGACAATGGGCGCCTTCTTCTCGAGTTCTGTGCAGAGCAGCAGTTTACCATCACCAACACCATTTTCCAGCAGAAGGACAGCCTGAAGACAACGTGGATGCATCCTCGGTCCAAACATTGGCACCTCATTGATTACATCCTGATGCGCCAGAGAGACGTACGAGACGTCCTACACACCCGAGTGATGCCCAGCGCGGAGTGTCATACTGACCACCGCCTCGTCCGCAGCAAGCTCAGGCTCCACTTCAAGCCCAAACCAAAGAAAGGAGGAGCTCCTAGGAAGAAATTCCAGGTTGGCAACTTTCAGTCAGCTGAAGTGAAAG
Organism: Babylonia areolata; assembly: GCF_041734735.1. Taxonomy (NCBI): domain Eukaryota; kingdom Metazoa; phylum Mollusca; class Gastropoda; order Neogastropoda; family Buccinidae; genus Babylonia; species Babylonia areolata. Next base: position 29,438,472 of record NC_134898.1, read on the forward strand.
CTGAATTCCAGGCGAAGCTTCAGGACAAACTTGAAGACCCCAGTTGCCCCACAGACCCCTCTCCAGAAGCACTATGGGCACAGCTGAAATCAGCCATCCTGCAGTCCTCTGAAGAAGTCCTAGGGTTCTCGTCGAAAAAGAACAAGGACTGGTTTGACGAAAACAACCAGGAGATCCAAGAATTGCTGGCGAAGAAGAGATCAGCCCACCAGGCTCACCTTGCACAACCGTCTTGTCCGGTGAAGAAAGCAACCTTCCGGCTCATATGCAGCAACCTCCAGCGCAAGCTTCGTGAGATTCAAAATGGGTGGTGGACCAACCTGGCAGAGAGGGCTCAGCTTTGTGCAGACACTGGTGACTACCGGGGCTTATACGAAGCCTTGAAGGCGGTGTACGGTCCCTCATACCAGGTCCAGAGTCCTTTGCGCAGCGCAGACGGCCAGGCGCTCTTCACAGACAAGACGTCGATCCTGAACAGGTGGTCGGAACATTTCCAGGCCCTCTTCAGCGCCAACCGCACGGTTCAAGACTCGGCAATTCTCCGCATCCCACAACAGCCAGTGAAATTACAACTGGACGAGCTACCAACCCTAGAAGAGACTGTCAAGGCCATTGAACAGCTGAAATGTGGCAAGGCAGCAGGGGTTGACGGAATTCCGCCGGAGGCGTGGAAGAATGGAGGCCCAGCACTACACTCCAAACTCCACAACCTCTATGTCTGCTGCTGGGAGCAAGGCAAACTACCACAGGACCTCCGTGACGCAGTCATCATCACCCTGTATAAAAACAAGGGAGAAAAGTCGGACTGCTCCAACTACAGGGGGATAACTCTGCTCTCCATCGCAGGCAAGATCCTCGCCAGAGTCCTCCTAAATCGGCTGGTGCCTACTATCGCCGAAGAACATCTCCCAGAGAGTCAGTGTGGCTTTAGAGCCAACAGAGGCACCACTGACATGGTCTTCGTTCTCAGACAGCTACAAGAAAAATGTCGGGAACAGAACAAAGGACTGTATGCGACATTCGTCGATCTCACGAAAGCTTTCGACACCGTGAGCAGAAAAGGTCTGTGGGAGATCATGAAACGTCTAGGATGCCCCCCCAAATTCCTCAGCATGGTCATCCAACTACATGAGGAACAGCGTGGACAGGTCAGACACAGCAACGACCTTTCGGAGCCCTTCCCAATTGGAAATGGAGTGAAACAAGGTTGTGTCCTCGCGCCGACCCTCTTCACGATCTTCTTCAGCATGATGCTCCAACAGGCCACTGAAGATCTTGGCGACGACGACGGTATCTTCATCAGATACCGCACTGATGGCAGCCTATTCAACCTGAGGCGGCTACAGGCCCACACCAAGACACTGGAGCAACTCATCAGAGAGCTTCTGTTTGCCGACGATGCTGCCCTCGTCGCCCATACAGAAGCGGCCCTGCAGCGTATAACGTCCTGCTTCGCAGAGGCTGCGCAGCTCTTCGGCCTAGAAGTCAGTCTGAAAAAGACGGAAGTTCTCCACCAGCCTGCCCCACAGGAAGAATTCCACGCTCCTCACATCAACATCGGTGAGACAGAGCTGAAGTCGGTCCACCAGTTCAGCTACCTAGGCTGCACCATCTCGTCTGACGCCAAGATCGACAAGGAGATCGACAACAGACTTGCAAAGGCAAACAGCGCATTCGGCAGGCTGTACAAGAGAGTGTGGAACAACAAACACCTGAAGAAAGACACAAAGATCAGCGTGTACAGAGCTGTTGTACTGCCCACCCTGTTGTATGGCTCCGAAACCTGGGTCACCTACCGGCACCACATACGACTGCTTGATCGCTTCCACCAGCGCTGCCTTCGCACCATCCTCAGCATCCACTGGAGTGACTACATCACAAATGTCGAGGTCCTGGAGCAGGCAAAGACTATCAGCATCGAGGCAGTGCTGCTAAAGACCCAGCTACGTTGGGCAGGGCACGTGTCCAGGATGGAGGACCACCGCCTGCCCAAGATCGCGCTGTATGGCGAACTGTCCACTGGCCACCGTGACAGAGGAGCACCCAAGAAGAGATACAAAGACTCCTTGAAGAAAGCTCTCGGTGCCTGTCACATTGACCATCGCCAGTGGTCCGCAGTAGCCGCTGATCGAGAGACCTGGCGACGCACCATCCACCAAGCTGTCTCCTCCTTCGAAAACAACCGCAGGGCCAGCCTTGAGGACAAACGCAGAAGGAGGAAGAACCACGACGCTGCAGCCGCGAACCCAGACCAGACTTTCCCTTGCAACCGCTGCGGCCGACTCTGCTTTTCCCGCATTGGCCTTGTCAGCCATGAGCGTGCCTGCATCAGACGTGGACAACGCCCTTCCTAGATCTTCGTCAGCGAAGCCAGGCCATGATATGATATGAGTGCAAAAGTCTAGGTCTCCGTATTATGACTTTCTGTGAAGTAATGTCTCTCATTTCATTTTCTGTCTTCACCACTGAAATATATACATATGTCTATGGTCACCCCGTCTCCCTCACTCAGCTGTGACGTTTTCAGGCGTCTCGAACTTCTGACCAGCTCGATGGTTGCGGGGTCACTGCTGGCTACACTCCACAGTCAACTTTGAAATGAAACTTGATCACAACATAGTTTGCAGACACGGTTTGTTTCCCATAAAATGCAGTATGTCGTGAGCAGTTTCAGTTTCAAGGAAGTGTGAAATCGTGATCTATTTACGCTACGCATCTGACAAAAAGAAAAAAAAGGGACAGATGCTTGACAAACACATAAACCCACCACGTTGGTTAGGCCTTGAGATCATACCCTGGGTTTTGTACAAAATGTTGATAAAATGAAATAATTATTCAAAATAGACAGACAGCTTAGTCAATTAAAATATTTAAAAATGAAAGATACATAGAAGGCAACTGACAGAAATACAATAAAAATGTTGCGAGCAAAAAATTAAAGTTTAAAAATCGTCTCAGACTTTGATGGGAAGGGGGGGGGGGGGGGCATTTTTTAAAATGGTGTACCAATATTAGTCCATGTTGGAAAGGTCAACGTATCGAATTTCCTGTTGTGTTTAGATTTTAAAGGATACGTTAAAAAAGTCACAAACATACTTAATCGCTTTTATGAGAAAATTGATTAGCAAAATGATCCGGTTTTGAGAGGAAGACTAAGTTGCGGAAGGGTATTTCGTGAGGTGTCGAAACCGAAAGTACGCACCAGGAAATAATCGGCGATCGGGGTTTCACGTATGATGTTGTCAGCTGGTTATTACCTGGATGGTGAACACGTCATGACGAAACCGAAACCATTTAGTCTGCACGGAAGAGTCTGATTACGCACTTCATACATTAGCCGCACTTCAGGTATGTTTTGCAGAAGAACGGATGTGAAAACAGCATGTCTGACCTTGCATACCTAGATAGTTGTGTGTAGCGACCACTTTGGTAGGCGAACTAAGTGAACTTGCATGTCCAGTTGGCAGTGTCATCGTAGGCAGACAAGTGACGTATTTAAATAACAAAAGGCTCATGATCTCGACTGTTCGCTTACTCATTCCTGTTAACTGCCATTGGCCAGAACACAGTGGGCGATTCTGGTCTCCACAGTGCATGCACTGTGAAGCTTGCCATTGTGGAGATCCCTCGATCCCACCTTGATCTCTCGAGCTGTGGTGGTGGAACAATCACATCGTCTGGAACTGTATTCACAGGCAGAACACCATTGTATCTTTTAGACAGTATACAAATCCTTTGTGTGAAGCTTTATTAGAAACCATATAATTGACAGACTAATGACATACCGTGTAGACACAACTAAGTAGTAAAGAGTATGTGCAGTAGAATTAGAAAATTTTACTGTGCAGTTCTCTTGGTACATGTGAGTATTTCACCTTACAGAATTTACAAGGTCCTCTGTGGTATTCCCCATGAAAGCATTATTGGTCAGACAGTGTTTTATTATTTTGTTATGTCTAGCATGACCAGCTTTAAAGTATACCAAACCATGTGACTTACCACCTTGTAAGGTACAGTTTAAATGTAACCAAAAATAATCAACAAATAAAAGTGCTCTGAACAGTGCTGTTCAGTAGAAAGTAATTAAGGTTCTTCATGTGGGAAATTGTTATCCAGACAAGAAGGATATACCTTGAAAAGTGAAGACTATTGACATAAAACTAAGTGACATGAAACTTGAATGTTATGAACAATTTGTGACATAAATCTGTGCTGTTCAGAAGTCTCATGTGCTTTATTTTTTTCTGCCTTGGAGCTCTGTCAAATTTTGATCAGTATCATTCATATTTAGATCCTGCCATTTCCAATGAAATATTAATCAGAATATTTTAATGGTTGAACATTTTCTTCCAGAAATGATTAATGATTTTATGTACATATATCCATTCTTTGTAACATTTTGTTTATAAAGGGAGATGTGGGATTTACTTAGACTTTACACAATCACATACAGGGTTGAATGATTGTTTTTGCTTTTAAGCTTTGGCAATGAGCTTCATTGAGTGTATAATGTAAACACTTCCGATAACTTTGAATGTTTTGCTGTATGGATTTGTATGTCCTTACCTCTGTTCTGATGAACTCCATACAGGTCTGCCAGTACTGACCAACATGTACAGTTCCGGGAGGAAGCGCATCAGACGACTATCCCAGAGTTCTAGCTCTGATTCAGATTCAGGACCTTCACAGAAGCAAAAAGTGTAATCTCATTTAACGTTGTACACTTCAGTTCTAGTGTGGACAACAACAATTTCTATTGACCAAAATCAGTTTTGATAGTGGGTGAAATGCCCCCCTTTGCTGTGCTAAATGGTTTTGGCAAATCCCAAGGACAGCTAACCTATAGATCACCTCTAAAGTGACGGAAACTCATTTAATGTTTGGTACTTGGACAGAACAAGTCAAAAGGTAGTGTTTTTATGTATGGCTGTGTATGGGATTCAGGATGGGTGGCTTGAGGATAATGCTGCTGAGGTGGCAAATGGTGCAGACAAAAAGGCAAGTCCTAGGACACTGCACCCATCAGACCTCAGCTTTGCAGAATTCAGCCTGGGAATATCAACATACACTGGAAGGCCTTGTTATCTTTCTCGTTAACTGTGATATCATGCTTAAAAGTTTCATTTCAGAAGATATTATGTCGGATGCCATGAAGAAGCGTTGTCTTATTTTAGTGAGGTGACAGCCCTTCACTGACATACTGACCTGTAAGCGCCGTATTATCTCAGTGAGGTGACAGCCCTTCACTGACATCCTGACCTGTAAGCTCTGTCTTATCTCAGTGAGGTGACAGCCCTTCACTGAAATCCTCACCTGTAAGCTCTGTGTTATCTCAGTGAGGTGACAGCCCTTCACTGACATCCTCACCTGTAAGCGCTGTCTCATACTCACCAGCAGCAGTCTAGGGACAGAAATGAAATCTGCTGAAACTGAAACCTAAAAGTTTGAAGGTTGATGTTTCAGCCATGTTTCTATTGTGTAGCACGGCAGGAGTGTTTAAGCAGAAAATAGCTGTTTGTGTAATGATACTGTTGTTATTTTCATTCTTAGGTCTCAACTTTCTGCTTTTTGTTGAGTGCTTGCTGTGGTTTAGATTATAATCTCACTGATGATTCACCTTTGTGTGTGTGTGTGTGTGTGTGTATGCTCGTGAGTGTGATGAATAATCTGGTTTCTGTTTTACTAGAGCTGCATGCATCTTTGTTACATTGTTTATGATTGTGAAATTCACTCATATTTTTAGAATTAAGCCTTTTGTATTGTTATCTGCTTAGAATATTGCATTTCTTGAGTGGCAGTCAGAATCACTCAAAATTTTGTTTTGGTTTGTTTTGTTGCTTACAAGTTTTTAGGATCTATTTGATGATAGGAAACTGAGGAAATTGAAGTTTTCTATGCAGCAGGTTGAAAGTGTGTGTGTGTGTGTGTGTGTGTGTGTGTGTGTGTGTGTGTGTGTGTGCTTAAATGAACACTTTTTTGTGTGTTTAACTTTACAGAATGAAGTGCCAAGGTGAAAACTGCGGGCGACTGTTATCGTCTGATGTCAAGTTTTGCCCCAACTGCGGCACACCAAACAAAGCAAAGGAGGAGACCATCACCTGTTCGTCATGCGATGAAGCAATTCCAGCAAACGCTAGATTCTGCTGCCACTGTGGGGCCAAAGTTACTCGAAAACAGTCACGAAAACAGCCGAGGAAGTGCACAGGGACCACTGAAGATGGCGAGCCCTGTGGGTTTGTCCTTGCTGATACTGATACTTTTTGTCTAAACTGCGGCACTAAAGTTGACAATGGAGCAGACAAGACTGCGTCTGTTAGTGGCAAAGACAGTGACATTGTCCACAAAGACATAGTCCCAGCAGGGAAGACCGCGTCTGCTAGTGGCAGGCACATTGACATTGCCCCCAAAGAAGTAGATTCAGCAGGCAAGACCGCTTCTGCAAGCGGTGGGAACATTGACAATGTCCACAAGGACATAGACCCAGATGCGAACAAGCCAGCACCTTCAGGTAGTCAAGGCCACATCCCTTTTGAGCAGGATGAGGGTGGCCAAGATGACCCTCACCCCTCTGATGACAAAAATGAACTGCATCCCTTCGACGACAACAGTGAACCTCATCCCTCTGACAACAACAAAGGCACAGACCTTGGAAACAGAGCCTGTGATGGAGGAAGAGGAGGCTCAGGCAAGGCTTTGCCATCAGCTGAAGGTCAGGCTGCCTGGCTGTCAGACAAGAGCAGCGCAGAGAACAGACAGACGCCTCGTGAGTGTGACGCCGCCGGAGATGCAGACTGCTCTCCAGAGAGCGCACACATTGGGCAGGCTGTGCCACACATGCGTGCACCTGTCGTGTGTTCTGACGATTCCAGCCGGGGTGAGGAGGCAGGGTCCCCTGGTGTCCAGGCTTTGCAGGGGTCTGGTAAGTGAAGGGAGATTAAAGAATAAAGGCAAAGGGAGATAAAAAAAAAAGCTTTTATCATCATCATCAGCAGTTCAGATACTGAAATGATGTTGTGAATTATTGTTGTCTTCAGTTTAACGTCTTTCCACTTGGAAGTGATATTAGACAGAAAAAACAAAACAAAAAAACAACAACAAAAGGTGGGGGTAGGGGCTGTGAGAGGGGGAGGGGTAAAAGTGTGTGTATGTTTGGAGGGTGAATAGGGAGAGACAACGCTAGGAAAAATGGAAACGTTACAAACGCCAACATCAGACAACTATAACATCTATAACAAATGTCCTATAGGACTATGCAGCAAACCTTCTGCAATAACAAATAACATACTGGAATATTAACCAGCCGCCGTGGCGAAGTGGTTAGCGTCGCGGACTGACGGCTGGGAGGACGCGGGTTCGAATCCCAGCGGAGGTGGGTTTTTCGGCCCGTGGCCGGCTCCTACCCAGAGTTGAGTGTGCTGTGGGCTTAAATGGGGAGACTGGGACCACACAGTCGAGTGTCATCCACTTCAAGGATGCGTCTTTGGGTGTGTTGCTCTAATTACCTGACCAACACTGCAAGTGCCTGTATCTCTCGGGCCTGGTTAACGCCGGGATATCATTATGACAGGAAGCGTAGAGTACAGCCTTGTCACGCAGTCCCAAACCAAAATGGACCTCCATAGCAACATCGTCATCATCATCGTCATCCTCCTCCTCGTTCATCGTCATCAATAGAAACAAAATAGTCTCAAAGTCTGTGGCCTTTCATGCCCTGCTCTCATGGTGACCTCAGTTTCGATACCCCTCCACTTCCGTGCTTGGGGTGAGTCCTGTCAATGTCGTCAGTGTCGGCAGATTCTTGGGGGGCTGTTGTTTGAGGGACGTGGTGGGGGTCTTCACTCTGGGAGGGACGCTCACTCTGTCTGGCTCCGCGACTAAGCCATTATTGTCGTTAGTAGGGGGCTTAGTAGGTGGTGTCCTAAGTACGTTAAAACAGAAAAGGCACCACTGAACACCACCGAAGTGACTCAGCAGCAGTGCAGGGTCTCTTCTGGTGTGTGGCCTCCTGGCGACCTAACATCGATGGTTCCCTGTGGACTGCCGACGCTGGAACTGCAAAGGACGAACCCGGGTGTGGCCGTGTATGGGGGAATCTAAATGAGCGGCGTGGGAGTAATGCCACTGAAACGGCGCAGATAATGGGGCAGCAAAAAAAAAACAAAAAAAAAACATACTGGAATTGTTAATAACACATTCAAAAGAACTTTTGGTGAAGTCTGGCAAAAAACATTTTAGATTCTGACATTCGAATATTACATGGTTGTTAGAAATATGTTCTCCACATATGCATCTGACATCTTTGCTGAACTTTGTTATAAAAGCGTTCAGTTTTATCCTGTTTGATAATGTATGAATCTGCCTTAATCTTATTGAATTACTGTATGTATATGACTGATTGATAGTTCCCGGTTGTTGAACATTAATTACACTATGGTTTAAAGCTTTGCCGTTTTCCTGGTATAATTCTCTGACTTTGTTCCACGATGTTTTTTCTAGTATTCGATAACCCTCTCGTACAGACAGAGGCACATAAAGTTCTATGGTTCCCTGTTAGTTTTTTGCACCTTTTCTTGCAGCCCTGTCAGCCCATTCATTGTAGAGAATACCGAGATATGAAGGAACCCAGCAAAATGTAATATGTGTTCCTTTCAAGCTTAAATGTAAAATGTGGCTGATTTCTAGTATGATTTTAGATTTGTTCTTACAATTTGATGAGTTTAAAGCACATAATACACATTTGGAATCAACGCAAAACAAGACAAGCAAATTGGAAGATCAAGAATATGATTTAGAGCCTTAAGAACAGCAATAAGTTCAGCAGTGAATATTGAACGATTTTTACCAATATAGTATGATCTTTCCATTTTCAGTTCTGGTATAACGAAAGCTGAACCTGCTTGGCCATTGTCTAATAGTGAGCCATCTGTGTAGATCTGTAAATTATCACAGTATCTATTTTGAAGGTGTACTTGGACTTCCGTTGCCATGATATTCGGATTTTCATTCTTTTTAATGTCAGTATGGTTAACATCAAAATGTGCTTTATTCATCTCCCAGATGGGGTATGGACTTACGGTCTTCTGTGTGTCTACGTCATCTGAATTAATTTGTGAATTATCATGTGTCGAACGTTGAATAGATTATGTGTGATTAGTCCATGTGAAATATTCCATTACGATGGTGTGTGTGTGTGTGTGTATCCTATCTAACTCCTGAAAGTAAAACTAAATTGACCAGTCCTTCAGTTACATCTGAGCCAGTGCAGAAGCAAGATTTAAAGAAAAAGTAATGGAGACTGTCTTTTAATCAGGTGATAACATGACATCATTCTTTTTTGTGATCAGATGTTTGGTGTTCTATCCAGCTTCTCCAGCGTTCTACAAACTTTGAACATCCCTAAAGATGGCAGAACAGTGGAAATGCAGATAGTTACAGAAATCATTACATGCTGCTGAAAGAAATCGGTACATGTCCCATATAATCGGGAGTGTGTTGAAGCTGACCCCAGCATCTGTCATTGTTCTCATTGATAATTATAACGATGCATGCTCATATTTCTTCTCCCTTGTGGGCTGCAACCACCATGTTCATTTGTATATCTGCAGGCGGTTTTTATTTAATTTAAAAAAAAAACCTTTTTAGGTACTGCATTATATTACTTTTTGTCATGACAGATTTCTCTGTGTGAAATTCAGGCTGCTGTCCCTGGGGAGAATGTGTTACCACAGTACAGGGCCACATACATACATACATATATATATACATATATATATATATATATATATATATATATATATATATATATATATATTGTTCTGTCTGCATTAAGGTATGTATATTTGTTTGACTAAGTGGAATTTTCTACAGGATGTTGCTAGGGACAACCCTTCTGTTGTTGTGGATTCTTTTAGGTGTGTTATATGCATGCTGCATACAGGACCTTAGTTTGTTATTTGATCCAAAAGACTAACACCCAGACCACCACTCAGGGTCTAGTAGGGGGAGGGAGTAAAAATCCCTTATGGGACTCGAACCTGTGGACACATGGACCCAGTCAAATGCATTACCACCAGGCCACTGCTCCACCACTACCTTTGAAAGCCTTGTAGATTTTCAGTTGCTGTTGGATCCTATAGTAGTAGTAACATGTTCCTGAATTCACTAGTTCTAAGTCCTGTGCTCAAGCTGTTCACTTGAATCACTTCAAAGAGCAAGGTGGCAGAATGGTTAAGACACTTATCCACCCAAAACAGTGTCCCTGAAGGTCCAGGTTCGAAAACCCATGCTCGCGGGAGCCCTTTCTCCCAAGTTTGGAAAATCAAACTGAGTGCCTGGTCATTTGGATGAGATGATAAACCAAGAGGTCCTGTATGCAGCACACACTTGGCGCACTAAAAAAGAACCAGTGGCAAAAAAAGTGTTGTCCTCTGGGAAAATTATGTAAAAAGAAATCCACTCTGATTGTTACACAATTATACATGCATGTGTTTATATCCTGACAAAGTGCGTTGGGTTATGCTGCTGTCAGGTACCAGCCCAGCAGATGTGGTGTAGTGTAAAGGATTTTTCCGAACACAGTGATGCCTCCTTGAGAAACTGAAACTGAAACTGTTCCTTCATTCAACAGCCCCAGGACACCCTGAGGAAGGTGGCAATGAAGATGACGATGAAACTGACCCAGCGCAGTCAGGGACCATGGGTGAAGGGACCTCTGATGACCCCCCCAATGGTGAAACAGCCCCCGGTAGGTTTCCTTCCACTCACATCAACTGATCATCGAAAGAGATGTGGCTGTCAAGGACAGTTTCTGAAGATTTTTTAGCATTAACGTGAAGTATCAGTGCATAAACATGAATTATTAAGATTTTGAAACCTTGTGACAAACAGTGACTGTGTTTTGTGTTGTCACTGAAGAAGGTGCAGCAGTTTTGTTTCATTGCTGCTTGTGGACTGTCTCAAATGAAAAAAACTAAAACAAACAGGTTAAAGATGTAACTTTGAATAGGTTGACGTTAATTCCCATCAGCTGAGGTCAGTGTCAAACTGCAGATTGTATCTTGTCTGCCAAATTTGATCAGGGCACTTGGAAACAGGTGTGAAGTCTTTCCTTGACATCTTCTTTGCAGTCTCGTGTGAGTATGCATGACTCACATCACAAATTTTGTATTACTTGAAATTTGCAGTTTGTACGTTCTTTCTTCAAAGGGAATAGAATTAGAATATGAAAGACAGAAATTTTGACATATACTGATTTTCTCTCTCTCTCTTTCTCTGTGTGTGTTTACATATACTGATTTTCATTGGCTGTTATCTCTCTCTCTGTGTTTGTGTGTGTGTGCGTGTCTCTCTCTCTCATTCTCTGTGTCTCTGTCTCTGTGTCTGTCTCTGTCTCTCTCTTTCTCTCTCTCTCTCTCTATATATATATGTATATAATGGGCAAAAACAACAACAGCATGATGAAATTTTATGTTGTGAAATTTCTTGCGCAGGTTCAAAGAAAACCTTCTTCGCTGAGTTTGCTGATAAATCATTCATCGATGTGGATCCAGCATCCAGCAACATGTGTGAGGAAAAACAAGTGCAGCGTATGACTGTCAATGAAACCAGTAGAGGCAACACTTCATCCTCCTCACACAGGCAAGACAAGGGCTCTGAAGACCCACAACCAGGAAGCAAGTATGGAGGCACGTCATCTGCTGCTGGTACTAAAGCCCGCAGAGATGAAGATGCAGCAGAACCAATGGATGTGGACAAGTCCAGCAAGATCAAGACATCATCAGAGGATGATCATCCTGAAAAAGAGTCAGAAACTAAGGACAGTGCAGGGATAAAAGGAAAGAGGATAGATGGGAAAACGCATGACAAAAACAAATCAGGCCCCAAAGAAATGGACAAACCAGACCAAGTGAAAACGCATGACAAGAAGAAATCAGGCCCCGAAGAAACGGACAAACCAGACCAGCAGAAGGCAGGGAAAGATAGGAAAAATGATGCAGTTAGAAAAGAGGATGGAGCGCGAGGAAGTGCTGGAGACAGAGATGGGGAAACGTCTGCTTCTACTTCTTACCAAGGGAGAGGCAACGACAGGTGGCGGAAAGCACACTCCGCACAGGAAAGCGCCGCGATGTCTTATGCATGTGCAGCTGGAAAGGGGGTTACCACAAGGGCAATGGCTGTATGTATTCTTTCACTTTTTCCCCCCTGTGTTGTTACAATTATAACAAGTCATTGCTCATCTGTGATAAAACAGAGATGTGATCTCTCAGGTTGTTTGCCCTCACAAAGAGATTATAGTTCCAGCTGGATGAATAATTTCTTGTCAACCCTTTCAGAGCCCCAGGACAGAAATATCGATCCACTTCATTGTAGGAATTTTACTGTCATAAGTTCATGAAATCCATTTGAATTTTTTGTCATAAATGGATAGGGTGCTCATTTTCCTTTCAGAAACATATACTGTATAGGTTTTATATACTTCCCTTCAGGAGTTTGCATGCTGCAATTTTTGTTTGAAATTATTACCATCCATTACCAAAAATCCCATAGGAATACTTGTCACCGAGTATAAGATAGGCTTGGCATTGAAAGGGTTAAATTGTCTGATGATTATGCTTTCATTCTTTAGGTCTGGCTGATATATTTTTGCTGAAAAAACAATGCTGTGCTGTACAATAGTTGATAACAAAAAGGGATATTGTTCTGCAAGGAGGCAGGCATTATGCACAGTGCCATAGACACACTGAAACAAGTAAGGTTAACCCCTGCTATCAGAGTCGTTAATGCTTTATTCTGAAATTTGAACAAAACTGTTTCTCAGTTTTTGTGTTAATTTTATTTGTACTTTCAGTTATTGATACAAAGCTTGTGTTTTTTAAATATTTTTTTTAGTTTGTTTGGTTACAAAACAAGTTTGTGTGTGTGTGCTTGCAGGGGGATATGGGTGAGGGTGTGTATTTCATGATATCTGTACCTACACTGTGTGTGTGTGTGTGTGTGTGCATGCGCACACACATTTATAACATCATTTCAACTGATTGGCCATTGATGGTATACAAATTTTACAGTTAAAAAAAAAAAAATTCTTACTTTGTTTCAGCAGAATAATGGACCAAAACGTTCCTTGACGTAAGTACTTGCATTATTCAGAAATAATTGTTCAGAAATGTACTTGCTAGATTTCTTGCTATGTTGCCTCCTTTTTCTCCACATCTTTTCTTTTTCAGGCAGTGAGGAAGACATAGATGGGTGAGGGAGGGAGAATGATAGCATAATGGTTGTGAATGGGAGGAACACAGATGTTTTTTTATTTTTTTATTTTATTTATTTTTTAAGCCCTAGGCTGCCTATATGACGAGATAACTCGTCATGGCAAGCATGTATGCTTCGCTGCCACAATGACGAGATAACTCGTCATCGAAATATTCTGACTTTTCCCTGCTTTGCGTTCAGTTCGTTGACAAAAATGCTGGTAGCTTTAGCTTGGGGAATCTTTCTGGATTCTATTCATAGCTAGAAACCCTATCTACGTCATGAGACAGTCCTTTATTTGAACGTTTTAGTTGGGCTACTGTCCCAGTGTTTGCCTGGCTCCTCTCTTCGCTCGCTCAACAAAATGTCGGACTGACGCCGTGCTCAAGACATGCGATTGTAGCAAACTAAATCAACCAAGATTGCTTTCTTTTGCTGATGCTCAGAAAGAATTGAAGTGTAAACTCGAAAAAGACAGTGATGAACATTTATAGGACGATTTGACAGAAAATAAAGGGAGCAATCAAGAGAGTGGCCAAGATACGACTATCAGTGAGTGATGCCGGCTGTGCAAACCTTAGCAGATGACAGAAAGTGACTGAATTATTAGCAGGGCAGTGTGAGCGATTTTCTTGGCACTCAGCCAACGCGGTCTGATAAGAACTGGATAAAGTGACCATGTGAGAGGGGTGAAGAGGAGGGGGGGTGGAGACTGAGGGGGCGTGGCCTCTCATCCACATCATCACTTGGAGAAGTCACAATGCATTGTATATCTATCTCTTTTTATTTTTATTATTTTTATTGTGGTTGTTCTAGTATGATTTTGTGTATGCAGATATCCATTTGTCCAGAAAATATATTTTAGTGCAAATTACCTGACTAATGTTAGTAATGAACAAGTTGAAAATGTGATAAAAAACAAAACACTGATTTCAAAACAACAGCATGCCACTAAAAATATATAAAATGGGAAAACATCATGTGTTTTGTGTTCTTTATTCATTTACCTTTCAGAAAATATATACTTTTATGGGTCTTTCTCCAATAACAAAGAGCACAGAATTTTTTGAAAATTTAGACCCATTTTTTGTGAAAAAACCCTGGCAAATAGATTTCACTTAAATCTTATTTTCCTGGCAGCGAAAGGGTTAAATTTTTCAAATGCGCACAGTTTATGATTTTTTTATCAAATGACGCTTTTGTCTCCTTGTTAATTTTTTAGTCTGTTTTTTTTTTGTTTTTTTCATACTTTGATAAACATTGGTGCCTGTATATTAATGTTGGAAAAACAATGACTGATGTTAAGTGAGTTGATGAACAAGTGATAATGATAATGAGAACGAGAAGTTGGTGTGTAAATCCTACAGTTTCAGTTTCTCAAGGTGGCGTCACTGCTTTGGACAGATTCATATACTCTACACCACATCTGCTAAAATAGTTTTGTATTGATGTGTTTTTAGATCCTTGTGTATGTTTTTTCTTCCACTGCACAAGCATAGCAAATATTACAACAGTAATTATGAATATGAATCATTCAAAACATACATACATAAGAATTTGAAAAGGATGTATGAATTTGTGTGGTATAGTCTTTGACATTTCTGCAGTCCAAATGTCCATGCTTTTTGTGAGGGACAAGAAGGACCCAGGAAAGTTGTATGAAAGTGTGTCAAGAATTGTGTTTCTTTCCTGTTTGTCTATACTTTGTTGAAAGGTTGAACAACCAGTTTGATGTGTCAAGATTTGATGCCTGTTTGGAGATATGTGCAAAAATGTATGTGCAGTCATGCTGAAACATTTCTAGGGTTTGCTGGCATATTTTGCATTATTGTTTTGCATTGGAAAGATATGTGTAGTCTTTTTTTTCTCTCTATTACTCTGCTGTATGTTTATTTCTTGAAATCATTCTTCTACTGAAATTTTCTGTTGAATGATTAAAGATAAAACAAATTAAAACAAGAGAGGCAAGGCCTTCAAGACTCACTTGTGATACACACAAGCTTTTTATGTATTGAGTATAATTTCAAAATGTAATGTTTAAGATGAGAAAGATCAGTTTAAAGCAAATTAAGTCCCCTAGCATTAATTACAGAGTAATTTCCCTTCTTTACTATCTGCACCAAAACGTTTGCAAAATAAATAAAACTTCCATGCTTAGCAAAAGAAGTTCCTGTTTGAACAAAAAATGATAATAATGACTGCTCTTGTTGTTTCAGAATATCAGATCAAAGTGCCAAGTTTAGAGAATACAAAAAATATAAATATAACAGTAAATGCATTTTGCATATAATTAGGCTTCATTTTTTATTTTTTTGTGCCCATCCCAGAGGTGCAATATTGTTTGAAATAAGATGACTGGAAAGAACTGAATTTTTCCTATTTTTATGCCTAATTTGGTGTCAACTGACAAAGTATTTGCAGAGAAAATGTCAATGTTAAAGTTTACCACGGACACACAGACACACACACACACACACACACACACACACACACACACACACAGACAACTGAACACCGGGTTAAAACATAGACTCACTTTGTTTACACAAGTGAGTCAAAAAGCATATTCCTTTTAATGAATGTATATTGACATTGAAATCGATCTTAATAGATAATGAAAAAATCATATTTACCACATACATTCACAGGGTTGATGTCAAGTTTGACAATGGATGACATCTAAGTTAGAAAATAATAAAAAGAAGATTCATAATGAGGAAAGTCATCACTTTTTCATCCCTGAACATTAGATGATATTATTAGTATTATTGACTTTAATTATATGAATTTTACAATCATATATAGAACAGCACATATTTATCTCTATGTTGCTTTGATATTTGTTTAGTTGATATTTGAGTGGAGTACCTTTTAAAATTATATCATTCTGATCTGAATCTTACCATTAGAAACATAATCAAACAACTCATTCACTTACCAAAACAGCTTCTTTCCATAACCATAGTCAGATTAAATTATGAAGCAATTAGTTATGAGACACAGCCATTTGTCTTATTCGTCTTGTCACCTTTTTCAGTTGACCAAGAAAAAATTATATTGGGTTCTTTGTTCCAGATGAATTTTATTTTAAAAAAAGAAAAGAAAAAGAATACTTCTGTTTTGAAATTATCACATATTAACTCACTCAGTATGGCCAGTCCTCTCTTTTCCTCTACACAGACCCCTCGGATGTCTAGTGGGTGTCTGAATGACCCACCCTTTAGCTTCCGTCGTCAGAATTGTGGTATTCTTTGTCAACATTCACCTCTTCAGTATAAGAGCCTTCCGCCTGCAATATTTTGATGATGGTAATTGGGGTGAAACACTGTTAACGTCGTCTCTTTCGCCGTTCGTATGGAGTGAGTTAAGCTCACTGTTACAGATCATTTTGATAAAAAGAGATTACACCAATGATAGATGATCAGAGAATAACTATTCTTGAATTTTCTTCTTTGCTTAGATCATTGTGTTTAAGAAGCTGACTCATCAGAAAGCCAACACACTGTGTTGTGTGCCTCAGTGGATATGAAAAGTGAATACATGAAATGTGCACAATGCTACTTGCTGAATACTAAGCTATGTGTTTATGATTTCCAACACAATAATGACATTTCCAATAAAATGTGAAAATGTGTATGTATGATAGTCAGTCGTGTCTGACTATGACCATCAGAACAGCAGAGAAGGCAACTGCTGTCCCAACTCTCTGAGCTAGAATTTGATTATAATCATGGTGGAGAGTGTCATGCACAAGTTACATCCTCACTCTCTGGGCCAAGAGGGTTTTAGGACAATCGGCATGGAAATGGTTCTGAAAGGCCAACTGTCATCTTTGCTTACTAGTTTGAGAGTCATAGTCCTTCACCAAAGACTAAGCTGTAAATGACTTTCCATTGCAATGGAGAAACAATTGATCATACAGCTCTCACTTTGCTGTTGGCCAAACTAAAAGCTTATAAGCCAATCTGTGATATATGAGTACATACCAGTAGAAACAAGTGAGGCAAGGCCTTCAAGACTCACTTGTGATACACTTAAAAAAAAAATCTAATCGTTAAAATGTGTTCTGTATTTGTTATTATAAAGCTTCGTGTTAAAAAGAAAAAAAAGAAAAAAAAAAGTCCTAACCAGATTCGAATTAAGTCCCCTAGCATTAATTACAGAGTAATTTCTCTTTTTTACTATCTACACCAAAACATTTGCAAAATAAATAAAACTTCCATGCTTAGCAAAAGAAGTTCCTGTTTGAACAAAAAATGATAATAATGACTGCTCTTGTTGTTGGGTCAGAATATCAGATCAAAGTGCCAAGTTTAGAGAATACAAAAAATATAAATATAACAGTAAATGCAGTTTGCATATAATTAGGCTTCATTTTTTTATTGACTCACTTGTTATTTTTTTGTGCCCATCCCAGAGGTGCAATATTGTTTTAAACAAGATGACTGGAAAGAACTGAATTTTTCCTATTTTTATGCCTAATTTGGTGTCAACTAACAAAGTATTTGCAGAGAAAATGTCAATGTTAAAGTTTACCATGGACACACAGACACACACATAGAGACAACCGAACACCGGGTTAAAACATAGACTCACTTTGTTTACACAAGTGAGTCAAAAACCCCAAAACAACAAAAGATGATGAATGAATCAATAATGAATTACTGACACATGTAACCAAACATACCAGCCTTGATAGCTGTATGCTCCTGCTATGGGAAGCAGTCATACAAAAAGTTTGATTTTGTGACATCTTCATGTGTGGTCTTTTGTTTCTTTTGATTTTTAATGTGGTTTTTTTTCCCCTTTTAATTTTCCAGGAATAATGCAGACATGGTGACGGTTGTATTCCATGTCATTGTGTCTGACATGTGGGAAGAAATGAATCCCCACAAATACAACCTCTTCATTCGATGCAGGCCTCATGCTTTGGGGACCTGGAACCCAAGTGAGGACAAGAACAAGATGACATTCATTGGGTATGTTTTTTGATTACATAGATAAGCAACTTTTATTTGATGATGTAAGCTTTCACTTCCTTTGTCACATATTGTGTTGATGACAAAGAGCTCAGAGACATGAAGAGAGGGTTTTTTTATGATTTTTTTTTCATGTTCAAAAGTATTTTCTGGATGCATTCCTGACCACCTGTTTACCATTTTATTTTTTCATCATGTCTTGTTATTTTATTTATTCATTTATTTCAGAGAAACGGGCATTGGCTACTTGTATAAAGGAGCCCTTGTGATGCAAAGGCATTTGAGGAATTCAGGATTCCAATACAAGTACATTGCCAAGAAAGATGGCATGGAATCAAGAGTGCACTGGGAACTGGTGCAAAGGAAAGAGGTTGGCGTTGAGCCAGCACAAGTGAATCGCCATTTTTCTGTACCAGAAAACAGACGAACACAGACAGGTCAGTGTTGTGAATCATTCTGAAGTGCACTCGGACACACACATGCATTCATTTATACATGTACATGCACATGTGCTTTAACAAGTTACAAACCAGGCATGTGCACCTATACATGTGCAAAGTGTGTATATGATTATCACTTTGTACACACCCTAACAGTGCAAACATTTGCTTTAGGGTTGAGGAGACTGTTTTATGATGATGTTGTGTTTTGTTGCCTTTAGGCAAGTGAAAGATTTTTTTTTTAATCCAAAAGCTCTTCAAGTTAGATATTACTTACTGGTGAATGAAACAGTGTTGTACTTCTTTGATTGGAACAATTCATAATTTCCCTCAAGGCCTGAGTGAGCATGTTGGGTTACGCTGCAGGTCAGGCATATGCTTAGCAGATGTGGTGTAGCATATATGATTTGTCCAAACACAGTGATTCCTCCTTTAGTAAGTAAACTAGCTGAAATAACCAATGGGAACATGTCTAACTCAGGATAAATTGGAAGATTTCCACTTTTTTGACAAAAACCAAGATTAGGTGTGTTAATTGATTTTTAAAATTTTATTAATCAGTATGCTGTCACTTTTATTGGGACAGGTCAGTGGAACAGATATGATGGTGTTGCATACTTCCCCGGATCTTTTAACCTATCAGTTTGGCAACGTTTCAAAGGCTGGATCGGTTTAAAAGACATTGGTGAGGGAATTCGCCACAATGCCTTCAGTTCAGCTCAGGTGTTTCTGCCTGCTGTCGATGAAATTGTCAGGTCCAGCTGTTCACCTGCTAGCAATGGCCAGACAACAATGGAGGGTTACCTGGACAAAGTAGTTCAGGTCATGAGCAGCCTGAGTCATCAGATGCGGGATGTTGGGCAACACTATGTGGATGACTCCCTTGTTTGTCAGGTGTGTACCACACATTCTGCAGCCAGTGGTGGTTTTTTATTTCTTTTTTTTTCTTCTCATTTTTAGATACTTTTTATTTTTGGATGTTGGGTGTCTTTTCCCCCCTGTTTTTACCCATACCTTTTTAATGTATATGTTCAATGTTCTTACACAATGAACAAATGACATTTGAACGTGTCAGTCAGTTGATAATGTTTAAAAAAAAAAAAAATGCAGAAAACAAGATTGGGTTTTCCCTCGATTTACTGAGCACTGGCTATGTTATTGTCTGTCTCTGAGTTAAACATACTAAGTAACAATATAATAAATTGAAATATCTCATCTGATCTTGCATCTTGTGAATTTCCAGAAATGATGAATTCTTAAGTCAGTTTCTAACAATGAGCTTGTGTAAATTTATCTTCAACAAATATTCCAAAAATTAGCTAGAACTGTTGGCAATGTTACATATCCAAAATATATGTTGATATTGCTCTCTTGTACAAAAAGTGCGTTATGTCTTCTGCAGTGATAGAAAAATGTTTTTACAGCATGCTTGCTGCAACAGACCTGTGATTAATCTGGATTTGGAACCATTTTAATTTTGACTTCATTAATGTTTTTAATATGTCTAAAGGTTCTGTTCCAGTTTATGTTTTTCATGATTTTGACATTCCACTGATCTCAACAATGCTCACTTATACTATTTTCAACAAGTCAGTGAGAGTATGCTCAAAGTCTTTTCTTGTACTGAACTGTTTATCTGCATGGTTTTCCTGACATTACACCCTTTGTTTTTCTGTAAATCAAAGTTGAATTTCTTGATATAGGTTTTTGCTGCTTGTTTTATGTGGATATGTTCATTGTGGCCCTTTCTTTAGGCTGTGATGGAGGTCCTGGCTCTGCCCCTGGCAAAGCATCTGGCCGAGACAGGGACAGTGACTCTGGGCCTGTTCACGCTGCTTTTGGTGGAGGAGTTCTCCTTGCCGGTGGACAACAGGGTCATCCAGGTCCTGTGTCGCTCCATGCTGATCAGCCCCGCCATGAACAACACCACCTGTGCCGACCTGGACAGCATTGCCTCACACTTCCCCGCCAGCATGGCCAACAGAGCGTAAGTCTTCGATGAAGAGCAGCTTTTGTTTGCTTTGTTAGCCTGTGTCTTACATGCAGTGGCATTTTCTCAGCACTTTAATTTTGTGTGTGTGTGTGTGTGTGTGCAGATTTTAATATCTGACTTTAGATCCTTAAAGTTTTATCATTTTATCAGTACTTAACTATCTCTCTCTCTCAATCTCTTTCTCTCTCTCTCTCTCAATCTCTTTCTCTCTCTCTCTCTCTCTATATATATATATACATGTATATATATATATACATATATACATACAAATGATAGTTTTTACTTTAGACTGTTAGTGGCAGGTCTGGATGTCTTGACCCAGGAGATTTCTCTGTGTGAAGTATGGGTTGTTTAATTAAGAATTTTGCCAGGGAGAACTCTTTTGTTGCCATGAGGTTAGCTTGTGTAAAGTGCATGCTGCATACTGGGCCTGAGCTTCTCATCTCATCCAGAAGAATGGCACCCAGACCACCCCCAAGAAGTAGTGAAGGGGAGAATAGAGATCCAGGTCTGAGCAGGAATCAGACCCAGGATACTGGCTTCCTGATTGGGTGCTCCACCCCTGTCTCACTGGTAAGCAGTGAGGAGCTCTGGAAAACACTCAGCAGGCAATTGATTTGTAATCCCCCCCACGCCCCACTCCCCCTTGCAATGAGGGTTATATTTTCTCTTCAATATCATCACCTTGACATTTTCATGTAACAAATTACATATTACACAAGCATGGTAATAGTTAACAAGGATATTTTCACAGTAGAAGAAGACAAAGCAGAACAAAACAACAAAACAACAACAACAACAAACAAGAAAAAAAAAAAGAAAAAAAAGAAAAAAAAGAAGAAGGAGGATTATCACTTATAACATGACACCTCGATCCCAACTGGCTGCACACATTTGACAGTCAGATGACATAGATCACAGGAGATGTCAGAGACCAACAACAGCCCCATTGCTACAAAGTTGATATACAGTGAATGTGTTCTAATAATTATAATTAGAATCCTTCTGTTAGCTAATTGTGGCAAGTTATCATGAAACAACTGTGCAAATACATATAAAAATTATGATTTGTTGGGCACTGATTCTTTTGTTAAATAAAACAAGTAATTTGATTTGTAAATTTGGCTTATTGGGGCTATGGCTTCACATGTTTATACACGTGAATAAGTCTTGTTGCATCCCACACTTCACTTTCTTAGGATTTTTGCATTGTTGATTTCATGGGTAAACATTCTGCAGTTGTGTGCCACCAGGACATATGACATTAGCTTTTAGTTAACTTCATTCTGTATCAAACCAACAGTGTGTAGTTCCTGAATTCATGATTATTTATAATATCGTTCAAGAGCTTAGCATTCTTAGAAAACTGAAATGTTATTTTTCCTGCCTGGAGCACACCAAAAATTGGTGGAACATCAGGCAGTCTTTGTATGAGTGCGTTCTTGCATGTGTGAGAGAAACTGAACATCCTATAACTGAATAACAAATTAATCACTTGTTGATTCTGTTCCAGAAATGGCACAAACTAAGACAAACAAAAAGTTCTTTCCTAAATCTCCATTCTCTCTCTGTCTCTCTCTCTCTCTGTCTCTCTCTGCGATGCCACCCTCTGTCTCCGTGTTTTAGATTGAAGACAGCAAATGTGTGTACATATTATAATGAGAGTGGAAAAACTTACATTTTTATTTTCCTCCCCAGTAACTTGGCCACCAAAATTTCAAGACTTATCAACAACAGTGACCAGAAAGGCTGGCAGTTCAAAGCAGATGCCAGCTGGTTGTTCTGCGTGCCACTGCTTCACTTCCTGCAAGGCAGATCACAACCTTTCCAAGACCCAGAGCCCTCCTCTGACTTCAAAACAGACGGATGGTGGGGGCTGACAGGTGTGGAGAGGAGGAAAAAGTCGTACATGGAGAACACCAGTACCAGTAGGCAAGTGGTCCTCTCCTTTTGCCTTGTTACTGTCATCACTGTTTTTGTTTGTTTTTAGTTGTTTGTATTCACTGAGTAGGATGGTGGCAGAATGGTTAAGACGCTCATCTGCCACTATAGAGTCCATGAGGGTGTGGGTTCGAATCCCGCTCTCGCCCTTTCTCCCAAGTTTGACTGGGAAATCAAACTGAGTGTCTCTTCTTTCTGTTGAGATGATAAACCGAGGTCCCGTGTGCAGCACACACTTGGTGCACTGAAAAAGAACCCATGGTAACAAAAGTTGTCCTCTGGCAAAATTATATTAAAAGAAATCCACTCTGATCAGTACACAAATATATAAGCATGCGCTCAAGGCCTGACAAGCGCGTTGGGTTATGCTGCTGTCAGGCTTCTGCCCAGCAGATGTGGTGTAGCGTGTATGGATTTGTCTGAATGCAGTGACGCCTCCTCGAGAAAGTGAAACTGAAACTGTATTCTCTTTCTCATTTCAGTTTCTTTCTGTCTTTGTTTGGAACTGACTCTCATTTTTCTATGCTCCTGTGTTCATTTAGCGTTGAGATTGTATTTTATGTATAGTTGTATTATACTCAGTTGTACAGTACATAGTTTTTAATGTTAAGATAATACTTTCTGTAAATTGTTGTGTTACACTCAGTTGCACAGTACATAGTTTTTAATGTTAATACTTTCTGTATAGTTGTATTATACTCAGTTGTACAGTACATAGTTTTTAATGTTGAGAAAATACTTTCTGTAAATTGTTGTATTACACTCATTTGCTCAATACATAGCGTTTAATGTTGAGATAATACTTTCTGTAAATTGTTGTGTTACACTCAGTTGCACAAACATTGCCAATGATCAGTTAATGATAATCCTTACATTGATTTAATGTTGGCTTTTCGTGGTTTCACATCTTTATCTGATGCTTCGTGTGCTGATTATTTACATGTGCTCATGTACATGAGTGGGCTTTTACGTGTATGACCATTGAATATTTTACCCCACCATGTAAGCAGCCATATTCCATTTTTAGGGGTGTGCATGCTGGGTATGTTCTTGTTTCCATAACCCACCAAACACTGACATGGATTACAGGATCTTTAACCTGCGAATTTGAAATATGCGTGCATATACACACGAAGGGGTTTTCAGGCACAAGCAGGTCTGCACATTATGTTGACCTGGGAGATCGGAAAAACATCTCCACCCTTTAACCACCGGGCACTGTTACCAAGATTCGAACCCGGGACCCTCAGATTGAAAGTCCAACGCTTAAACCCACACGGCTATTGCGCCCGTTGATGGTTGACCTGATGATGGGCGTGCTGTCTCCAGACTGTCGCCAGCCTTATTGGAGCAGCTGGCCCCTGCCTTCCAGGTGGACCCCCTGTTTGTGCGAACACTTGTGGCTTCTCTGGAGCTGGACCCACTGCTGCCTGTCCTCGAGTCGCCTCATGTGCCCGTTCCTCTGGAAGTGATGGCTGCCACACTGGCTCACCATGTTGAGCACAAGAATTATTTGTACACTGAGACCAAAACGGTGAGTTCGGTGTCTGGTATCAGAGTTGATTGATTTGTTTGTCCTTATGAACTTGTTCTTGTTTATTTTTTTAATTTATTTTGTTGTTTTGTTATTGTGGTTATTGTTGTTGTTGCCACTGTTAAATTGAAATATATGGACATATAGTACAGTATTTTTTTTTAATCAACAAAACACAACAATAAAAATAACAGGAATAGCAGGACATAATGGGAAATAAAGGAAATAAGGTTGGGCAACACAAATTGTTCATATAATATGGTGAATTAATTGGTACCTTATACATGAGCTGCAGAATAGTCAGAATTAAGTCTTTAGCTTTTCTGCTTTCACACAATCACATTATGAATGTCAGTATTTGTTTGAGTTTTAATCAAAGGAGAGGAATATGGAATATGGAAGTGATCATTTTTCATCTCTAAATTATATCTTTTGTACTTTGTAAAATATTTTCTGAGTGGGGTATTGATTATCCACTCCTGTTTATCATTAATTTCCTGTATGCTTCCTTGCATGTTCAAAGTTAGACTGTGTTAATGCTCTTGTTGTGTGTGTGTGTGTGTGTGTGTGTGTGTGTGAAATTCAGAAGGAACCACACACACCTTTGCCTCTCTTGTTTCTTATGAATACCTCCTCTTATTTTAATAGGATGAAAAAACACACATTGTTGCTCATCATTTGCTATATATGACACTCACCTACAAAAATAAGCCCTTTCAGAAACGAAACTGCAAAGCATTAGAGTTGTAAATTTATGTATTATTAGTAGCCTTGTGTGTATGTGTGTGTGTGTGTGCATGGTAGATAAGATATCTCATAGTGAAATACAGGCAAGCAGGCATTGCATTAATTTGGTTCTGGGTAGTTATTTACTCTCATATCTTAGATTTTAACTTGAAAAAGACAAAACAAAAACTGAATAATGAAATTTGGCACACTAGTCTTCTTTCTTGATTTTGTATTTATTGTTCAGATTACTGTGTCTGGTTTTTTTGGTTTTTTTTTCAGAAATTGGAAACGTGTCTCGAGAAGATGATTTCTCTTGCAAAAGAAAAAGCACAAATGTAAGTATATATTTCCTGTCCAATATTCAAAAGTATCCACAGTGAACTGTTCATATTTCAATACAACATGAATTGAATATTTTTTTTTTAAATCAATGCATTGTTGAAAAAGAAATATGGTGAAAATTTCAAAAATATCACTTCATCTAATCACTATTTTGGCAGTTTTGTTGTGTTTGCAAGGATCACTTGTGATCCAAGTGTTGCCAAAGAAAACCACAAGTTGTATCTGAATTTTGTGGTGTATGACTGATTTAAGCCAACCCAAGGTCAGTTATTTAAATGACAGGAGACATTTTGGGTAACAGTGTTTTGCTGAAAAGAAAAGCAACATTGAAGGAATTAGATTTCCTGAAAATTGAAAGAAAATTACATAGTTCAATATTAAAGATTTGTTTTCATTGTACAGAAAATGTGGCCTTATCATTTCTAAAGCCACATTCACTTATATGAGGGCCTTTATATGTTATTTCAACTTTCGCTTTGTGACCAATTATGGATTTTCAACAATTTTACCAGACTTTTTAATTTGATAAGTTCGTTGCTCAGTTGATCTAGAGATTATTGTGCAGCTACTTAAATGTTGAGGTCATGCAGATAAGATCTATATTGCATCAACTCTTTGCCAGATAAACGTGCTTTTATGTTTACCTTTTCAGACAACGCACTGGTGATCATGTCCCTTTGAATGTTTGAAGTCAACAGAAATACCTGTCTGTGATTTTCCAAGTGCATCAAAGTCAACAGATTTAAAACTTAGTTGTATTGTAAAGAATTCATGGACAAATAGTCATGCAAGTATTGTAACCTTGACTGATTCTCAAAAGTTGTGAGGTAGAAGGGGTATGGTGTGCTGTTAGTGTGTGGCAACAGAGAGACTTTTTATATTGAACTGGGGTATCTGTGTGACAGATACACACATTTTTTCCCCATACTACTGGTCATGTTTGGAGAAAGAGCATCGACCTTGAGATTTTCAAGTTGAACAGATATTTCAAGTTTAATTTTTAATTGAAGATTTTGAAGTGGAACTGATGTTTTGTTCCAGGAAAGCTGACCGTGACATGAAGGATGTGAAGTGCACAGCCCACACTGTGCTTGTCCTGCACTATCATCTGATAAGGAAGAAACACCTGGTGACTGAGGACATCCTGAGGAATGGCACGTACCTGGCGTTCCTGGCCTTGGATCAGATGGCCCTTGCTGAGGAGAGGGTGTCTCAGCTGACCGGGGGTGTGCAGGCGCAGAGCTGGAGACCTGGGGCCCAGAGAGTCACGGAAACTTCCTGTGACTGGCTGTCCTCCGACTTCCACTACTCCAGTCGCCGTTCTCATGCACTGCGGGTAAAGTGTCGTCGTCCTTAGTTGGGGCTTTGTTAGGGACAGGTGTGGTTGGGTGTGTATTTTGAGAGTAGGATTGGTTGATTACCTTTGACCAGGTATTTATTATTTATTATTTATTTATTATTATTATTATTATTATTATTTTAAAATTATTTTCATCACTACTACCTTTTTTATATCATGATTATTATTTATTTATTTATTTATTTATGTAAGCTTATCTTTTTCTTTTTCTTTTTTTTTTCTCAAGGCCTGACTAAGCGCGTTGGGTTACGCTGCTGGTCAGGCATCTGCTTGGCAGATGTGGTGTAGCGTATATGGATTTGTCCGAACGCAGTGACGCCTCCTTGAGCTACTGAAACTGAAACTGAAACTGACCAGGTACTTCCAAAACTTGGTTCTTGGAAACGTTTCTGTGGTCTGGACTGGTTTGAATCTTTCTGGAGGATGGCAGTTGGATAACCTTTTAGCACAGGTGTCTGCTCAGTGTGTATCCAGGGAGTGCTTTCCTGGGTTTATCCCAGGGTATAGGTACTTTCTCCCTGACTTGTATTTTGTACATTGACAGGGTCAAGATTGACATTTACATCGATTCAGGAAAATTGTTATGATTTTTTAGATCAAAATAATCCTTTCATTTACTGCATTGTCTGGCCTATGATGTGCAACATTTTTGGCTCAGATCTGACCCCAGTGTCTTAACTGCTGTATGTGCCCTGTGTTTGAAAATTCTGACCAACACTTTGTGGTCACCTCTCACAGCAAACTTGATATTTGGTAACATACTCAGTCGCAATAGATGCACATGATTACTCTGAACAGCAGCAACACTTACAAGTGTCAGTCTAACCACCATTGTTCAGTTCAACACTGTTGATGTTCACCATTGTACCAGATTGAAACGAGATCGCATATGATGCTGAATTTAATGTGACCATCATTGTGATTCACCCTAAGATTGGGAAAAAAAGAGCAGAAATCAGAAGAATGAACATGACGCTTGCAAAAAAAATTGAAATCTATCTGAAGAAGCAAAGCAAGATGGCAGCCAGCTGAGACTGGAAGCAGAGCTAGCAGACTGGATGCTGATTTTTTTTCTGATTTAACTCATTCTACTCCAGGTACAAGTTAACTCCCACCATCATTACTTCCCCTGTGGACCAGGTACAAGTATTCTCATACCAACACACTATTCTGATTTTGCTTATTCTTGCTAAGAACAGTTGGCATTCTAAACTGAACTGTTTATGGATTCTGGAAGCATGAAAACGAAGCTTTGCTTGACCTATAAAGTCAACAATTCTTCATTGATTTTCGCCGTTTTAGCGAACCATCTCATTTTGTACAGCAGTGGTCTCATGTAGTGCTGGTCCAGGGGAGTTGTAGCAGGCTTGTAGCTGTGGAGTTGAATGAGTTAGCAAGTTAATGCTCTGGGGCTTGACAAACGTGCAAGTTTGACTGAAGGTTTCAGAATGGTTTAACCCTTTGAGCCCTGAGTTCCTGAGCAATTTTAACCCTTCTGCCTGAGCTCCTGAGCCAAAATTTGCAAATAATTGGTATTTAATGTGTCACGGCAGATATAAAAAGAGTGCCCTGACCACCACTTTACTGGTGGTAGAGAAAAATGACATAATGCCTAGCTACCGGTTGAGTGGTGCGTAAACACTTGTGTCGTGTTTTGCTATTGGTTGACTTATATTGAAATCAATCTTTTTTATCCAAAGCACATGCACAAAACACAGTGAAAAGGCGCGGCCATGTTGGTATTACGTTCGATGTCAGAATATTACGGTTTTTCTGATTGGCTCTTCAATATAAGTCAACCAATAGCAAAACATGACACAAGTGTTTACGCACTGCTCAACCGGTGGCTAGGCATTATGTCATTTTTCTCTACCACCGGTAAAGCGGTGGTCAGGGCTCAAAGGGTTAAATTGTTTCAGCTGATGAAAAAGGAGATAACTTAGCAGATGAAGAAGGTAAAAAAGCTGTGTCAATAAGCAGACAAAAAACAAATTCTGATGTGTTCGCTAAACAGAAAACAACATTTGTGGTCAATAGGGTCAGTATGGAGAATTTTCACGTTTTGTGATTTCCTGCAGATGGGGTTTAATGGATGTGGCACCTCATACATTTTCAGAATAACTTAAAAAAAAAAAAAAAAAAAATCAGATATGGACTGTTTTGCTTTAAAGGATGGAAAGTATGATGTACAAACCTACCATCCCTTTGTTGTATATGGATAGTTTCCATTATTTATATATTACTTACAAGAAGAGTAGCTAACATGATTTCTCTCTCCCATAGTTCTTTCCAGATTTTTTTGTTATTTTAGTTGTGGCTTCTTCTCTTTGAAGTTTTACAAGGCTTTGATCCATGGTCTTTTTTTTGTCTTTAAAAAAAAATTTTTTAGCCTAGGGTTTATTTTAGAGGGACAACTTTTTCTGAATGAACTGTCCACTTTAATTGATCGAGGACCATCATCCATTCTTCTTGTTGAATATTGATGGGATGTGATAGTGGCTTT
Organism: Babylonia areolata; assembly: GCF_041734735.1. NCBI lineage: Eukaryota > Metazoa > Mollusca > Gastropoda > Neogastropoda > Buccinidae > Babylonia > Babylonia areolata. The sequence goes on from NC_134898.1 coordinate 29,467,541, forward strand.
TCTACAAAATATTGTAGGGATTTGGAGCATTAATTACCAGCCTCTTCATTAGTCTAGCAATTGCTTTTTTCGAAAGTTATTTTTCCGTATAAAAGTAAGGTTTTCTTGACATGGGAACACTTCCTCTGCTGCTTGTTGTGTTCATTTTGTGAAAAGCAGTGTACATGTCTGTATGTGGGTAAATGCTATTGTGCTTGCATATTTGTGTGTGTGCGTGTGTGTGTGTGTGTGTGTGTGTGTGCGTGTGTGTGTGTGTGTGTGCACATGTGTGCGTGTGTGCGCATGTGTGCGTGCATGAGTGCATGTGTGTGTGCATGAATATGTGAGTGTGTGTGTGTGTGTGTGTGTGTGTGCGCGCGCGCGCGTGTGTGTGTACGTGTGAGTGCGTGTGTGCATGCATGAGCATGTGTGTGTGTGTGTGTGTGTGTGTGTGTGTGTGTTTTTATGCATATAATCTGCAGATGTGGGACAAACTGATTACTAAAGTGGAGGAAGACTTGAACCATGGTGAACTAAAGCAGACTGTCAAGAAGTTGCTGGCAGATGGCTTCGAAACAAAAATGCGATTGGTAAGCATGAAGTCAAAAGAAATTGTTTTAACAAAATAGCCTAATGTGCACCAGTGTGAAAGTAACTGAATAAGAGAGACTGTTTCACGAAGTAGCTTATTGTACTCAAATGTATGTGTAATTGAAGTGTAGAGACTTGAGTTTACTCCTGATGGTTTTTTTTTGTTTTTTTTTCATAATGTCAGAGGTTTTTTTTTGTTTTGTTTTTTGCTGCCCCATCATCTGCACCGTTTCATTGGCATTACTCCCACGCCGCTCATTTAGATTCCCCCCCATACATGGCCACACCCGGGTTCGTCCGTCGCAGTTCCAGCATCGGCAGTCCACTGGGAACCATCGATGTTAGGTCGCCAGGAGGCCACACACCAGAGGAGACCCTGCACTGCTGCTGAGTCACTTCGGTGGTGTTCAGTGGTGCCTGTTCTGTTTTAACATACTTAAGACACCACCTGCTAAACCCCCTACTAACGATAATAATGGCTTAGTCGCGGAGCCAGACTGAGTGAGCGTCCCTCCCAGAGCGGAGACCGCCATAATGTCAGAGGTTTGTATAAGTACCTATAGTTCTGGTGGAGTGAATATTCTGAACTCTTTTACTCAAGTATTAGGGAAATGAAGGTTTAATTTTTAACTGATCTTGACAGTGTTTGAATTTTGAACAGTTATACTTTTGAATATGTAATTTGCTGATACAAGTTTGTTCATCTGTTCTTCAGAGAGGGTGATATTTTGATTTATTTTTTTAAAGTTGGGCATGAACTGTGACACCAAAAGCAAGCTTTTATGTTTTTCTGTCCACACTTTGCTGATCTTGGTGCTTGCTGATTTTGGTGCTGAAAAGAATATATCTTGTATGTGTAAGTTAGCTTTGAGTGTACTAGTAATGTTGTTGGATTTGTAGTAAAATTACTGAGTTATCCTGATCTCAGTGTTGCCTGCTAACATTTTCAGTAAACTGAGGCTTTTTCTGACCCTTGGCAAGAGGAATTCCAATTTAAAATCTGTGTGTGTGTGTGTGTGTGTGTGTGTGTGTGTGTGTGCATGTGGGCGTGTGTGTTGTATGTGTGTGTGCGCGCATGTGGGTGTATGTTTTGTATGTATGTATGTGTGTGTGTGTGTGTGTGTGTGTGTGTGTGTGTGTGTGTGTACATGTGAGCGTGTGTGTGTGTGTGTGTGTGTGTGTGTGTGTGAAGAGGTGAAGTGAGGCCAGGCCGTGTGTAGTGTGATGTTAATCAGGAACACATCATGTTCCAGCTGTCAGCTGAGCAGAAGCTGGAAGTCTACCTGGAACAGTACAACGTGGCGCCCGCATTTGCCGACATTCTGAACAGGCTGGCGTTTGAGTCGCTGGATGCAGCTTTTCAGGTAAGAAAACATGCTAGACACCTGCATAAGGCTGGCGTTTGAGTCGCTGGATGCAGCTTTTCAGGTAAGAAAAAAGCTAGACATCCGCTTTTGTGTGATGTGTTCTGGCACAGTATTGGAGTGTTGGCCTACAGGTAACGCATCCGCCTAGGATAGAAGAGAATCTGAGCGCACTGGTTTGAATTACTCCTGCAGTTGTCAGTATTTTCTTCCCCTCCACAAGACCTTGAGTGGTGGTCTGGACACTAGTCATTTGGATGAGACGATAAACCGAGATCCTTTTTGCAGCATGCACTTAGCGCATATAAAAGAACCCACGGCAACAAAAAGGTTGTCCCTGGCAAAATTCTGTGGAAAAATCCACTTTGAAAATAAAATTGCAGGCAGGAAAATATCCAATTGAGAATGGATTGTGTTGTCAGTGTAGCGACACTCTCCCTGGGGAGAGCAGCTTGAATTTCACACAGAGAAATCTGTTGTGACAAAAAGAGTAATACAAATACAGTGTGTTGGGGAGCTGAGAAATGCCACGACTCCTGTGTGTTTTTTACAGATGGAGTCCAAATACCTTGCCCGAGATCAGGACAGCAGCCGTCTGATCAGCCTCCTGTCGACGTTCATTGAGCGCAAGTGGACAGAGCAGGTGACAGGGGAGGACAAAGTGCTGAAGTTCGTCATCACCTGGATCCCCATGGTCAACTACTTCACGAGATTTGGTAAGGAAGGTGGGCGCAATAGCTGAGTGGTTAAAGCATTGAACATTCAATCTGAGGGTCCTGGGATCGAATCTCGGTAACAGCACCAGGTGGATAAAGGGTGGAGATTTTTCCGATGTCCCAGGTCAACATATGTGCAGACCTGCTTGTGCCTGAACCCCCTTCATGTGTATCTACGCAAGCAGAAAATCAAACAAGCACATTAAAGATCCTGTAATCCATGTCAGCATCTGATGGGTTATGGAAACAAGAACATACCCAACATGCACACCCCTGAAAACAGAGTATGTCTGCCAGAATGACGGGTTAAAAACGGTCATACACATTAAAGCCCATTCATGTACACATATACCTACAAGTGAACGTGGGAGTTGCAGCCCATGAATGAAGAAGAAGGTAAGGACACCAAAGTTGTTGGGTTTCTTTTTTTTTTTTTTTTTTTTTTGCCGCCCCATCATCTGCACCGTTTCAGTGGCATTACTCCCACGCTGCTCATTCTAATATCCATATCAGAAATACTCACATTCCAGCACACCAAGTTTGGTTCATCACATAATTTTTTTTTGTTTTTTGATAATGAGCAGAAACTAATTTGGCTAGATTGAATGTAGTTTACACATCATCTATTTGCAATAAGTCAATTGTAATTTAAAGAAAATTATTTTTATTCTAAGCAGAGTGATTTCTTGTTCTTCATCTGCCATGTTGTCTGCATGCCAGTTTTTGTGTGGAGTGTTGGACAGGTGTTTGTTATTTTTGTTATGATTTATCCAAGCCAGCAAATCATCAACAAGACAGAGAAAGGTTGAAAGTTTGATTGAACATGACTGTGAAATTTGCCTGGATATTAGAACAATGAAATGTCTATTGATGTGGGCTGCCTTTGGTAGAATTGTTCTCTTTCCAGCATACAGCTTTAGATCTCACAAAAACTTGCTTCTGATGGTGAGCAAAAAATGTAGTCTGGATCAGCTTATGCAGGTTGCACTGCAGTAATTGTGTTGATGCTTAAGCAAGAAATTGTATGATTTTGATAATGAAAATAAAAAAAACAATATTTATTAGTAACACCCTGACATTCCCCCTTTTGTTTTTGAGTGAAGCACTGTCCATTTTTTAAAGTCATTTTCTGGACTTTAGTTACTTGGTCACCTGCACCATTGTGCAATTCATTCATGCTATCTGCTTGAGTCAGACTGGGAATGCAAGGAAATATTGGAAAGAAGCGTATACCCAGTCTGCTTACTGGATGGATGGGATTGGTTGACGATGGAATCATGGATTTGTGCGCACTCTTGCAGTGAGTTCAACAAGCCAGAAATGGTATGTTTTTCTTTGTGTAATCTGGTTTCTGGTATGAATCAGAAAAGTAGAAATTTCAAAAAACTTAGCCGCAAATGTAGGACAGGTCAGGAAAAAATCAAGATGGCTGCTGGAAAAGACAAAGCTGCTGCCACTGATGCAAGGGAGGTAACTTACCAAGGGAGGCTATTTACAGCAGCTTCTTTTGGTTTCTCTGCATAGTAGACTAGTAGTTTGGACAGGACAGGAATCCAGACCCCTGTTGGTGTCGGCACTAGTGGGTCATGGTAAGTATGTTAGTTAAAGGTAATTTTAGGAAAACAAAATTTCCTTCTAGTATGAATCAGTGAATTATTTTTGTTTATTTATTTTTTCATAGGGAAGAAGAAAAGTTCAGAACAGCTGTCTGAGCGTGCTGCTCAGCACATCCGCCATGCCCTGCTGTGCGTTCAGAGCATGCTGGACGTCCTTGGAGATGGCAGCGTTCTGATCAAAGACCTTCAGCTCATGCAGTCGAACCGCGAACGGTTCCTGGCAGTGGCCGCTGCGGCGGATCACCGGGCAGAGGAAGTGACTGCTCTGCTGGAGCTGCGAGACCATGAGATGAACGCCTTTGTGGAGACCACCACTCGTCTGGACAGACTTCTGGAGCACTGCCAGAACGTGTTTGTGACAGGTCTGGATCGGGAAGGATCGTGTGCGTGTGCGGCTTTGATTTGCGGAGTGTTTGTTCTTGTTGTGCTTGTTGCTGCTTTGGTTACCTGTACAGTGTTGTGTTGATGATAAATGTTGTCAGTATGTCTTAGTTACAGGTTTGGGATGGGAAGGATTTGTGTGTGTGGCTTTGATTTGTGGAGTGTTTGTTCTTGTTGTGCTTGTTGTTGCTTTGGTTACCTGTACAGTGTTGTGTTGATGATAAATATTGTCAGAATGTCTTAGTTACAGGTTTGGGATGGGAAGGACTTGTGTGTGTGGCTTTGATTTGTGGAGTGTTTGTTCTTGTTATGCTTGTTGTTGCTTTGGTTACCTGTACAGTGTTGTGTTGATGATAAATATTGTCAGAATGTCTTAGTTACAGGTTTGGGATGGGAAGGACTTGTGTGTGTGGCTTTGATTTGTGGAGTGTTTGTTCTTGTTGTGCAGAGATGCCAACTGTTACTATTTCACTGTATTTTGTTACGCTCAATCGCATTTTGTTTCGACGTTACGCCAGTGTCAAAATTGTTTATTTTCTACTACATAATTTGGCCACATGCTTTCCTGCCATAACATTACCCAGATGCTCTAGACCCATTGATCACGAGGCCAGGGCAGTCACTACTTAATCTTGGTCTCACGTGATGATGCTCAGCTAATTGATTGCATGCATGTTTACGTTGTTTGTTTGCCTTGTAGATGAAATGTTGGTTTGCTGATGTGGTTCAGAGTCCAAGTGTTCCTACCAAATTCAAAATGTTCCAACTGAATTTCCTGATTGTTCCTGTAAACACTTGACAGGGGTTGGCATCTCTGGTTGTGCTTTGATTACCTGTATGGTGTTGTGTTGATGGTAAATACTGAAACTTCAACTGAAGGTGTGAACAGATAAGACCATGTGTGGTCACATTATCTACGTCCTTTTAGTATTGTAAATTTTGGATGTGATCTGTCCATTGACTGCTACTGTAGATTTAATATTCTTTAATATAAAAGTTGTTATTCATTGACATATATCTTTACTAAAGCCAGCATGCACTCAGCGCACGTAAAAGAAACCGTGGCAACAAAAGGGTTGTTCCTGGCAAAATTCTGTAGAAAAATCCACTTTGATAGGAAAAACAAATTAAACTGCACGCAGGAAAAAATACAAAAAAATGGGTGGCGACACGTTCTCCCTGGGGAGAGCAGCCCGAATTTCAAACAGAGAAATCTTTTGTGGTAAAAACAAATACAAATACAAATGTTTAGGAAATGATTAACTGCCACTCCAGAGAGTTGAAATCTTTTTCAAAATTTGTACATATCAGCATACCTTGGAGTTTTTATTTTATTTAGTAGATGATTTATGAGATTGTAAAGCAGTTTAATCTTGTCTCCGATGTATCTATTTGTTTGAAACCCAGTTTGATCTTCACTAATAAGGTTTGGAAGAGCATTTCTGGTATTTATAGATAACGTTTAGTGAGTATATTGGTCTGTAGTTCTTTATGAATTCTTTTGTTTCTTTTCTCATTTGTGTATATTCATGATCTTTTCCTATTTTTGTTTGATAATTCTCCTCTGAAAGATTCATTTAGGGATCTGACTAGAAATATACCCAGCTGTCTAAAAAAAAAACCCAAAAAAAACAACAACAACCCCCCCCAAAAAAACAACAACATTGAAGAACTCAAAAGTTAACCCATCAGTGCCAAGGCCTGTTCCATTTGCATATTTCTTTTAGCACAGATTACTTCTTGATTTCTTGAAGAGTTATTTCACCTTTAGCGATAGTTTTTCATCTTCAGATGAATTAGATATATCTGAAATTAAATAATTAATTTCACAATTCTGCTTTGTTTCATGATGTCAGTTTTCATATGATTCTTTTACATGATTATTCTTTCACCTTATTCTTATATTGTTTTATCATCTACAATCAGTTTTGATTTAGGTTTAGAAATATGATTTCTCTTTATAAGATTGTGAAAATATTTTGTGACTTTCTGTCAGTCTGCTACCCATCTTGCTCTTGATCTCAATAGAACTCCTCACATTTTCTCTTCTCTTGACACAGAATCAAGCTTATTGCTGTGTCTTGTTATTTGGGATGTTTTAAAAGGATAACTTTAATCATTGCAGGGCATCTAATTATGTTACAGCGGATCTGCCAGCAGTGCTGAAGAAAATTGAAGAGGTACAAGACCAGGCTTCCAACCTGCCTCTGTCGGAGGTCTGCTCTGTTGCTCTGCCAGACAACGTCAAGGACCTGAGGGCCTACAACCCCAAAACCAACCCCTGGAAGCTTCCGGAAAACATCCTTTCCATTCTGCCTGTGTTTGAAAAAAGGATCTCTTCCTACATCTTCAGGAAGATGTTCTTCGAGTTTGTCAGAAAAACGGACCTGTCTTCTGTGGACTTCTGGCGAGCGTTCCATGTGGTGTGGAGTGACGTGAACACCGAGTGGCAGACCTTGTGCCAGAAGATGACTGAAGGAACCATCACTCTGGCTGATACGCAGAGGGTGTTTAGTATGTTCCGCAGAGACAACGGGAGCTACCGGTACGATGAGCTGAGGCAGGAGCTGCACAAACTGAGCACACACAATGATCCTGGCCGCTGGGTGGACGAGAGAATCGAGCAGTTCACCTGCTTCACTGCCATCAAGGACTACGTCAGTGCTGCCTCCGTGCTTCTCAACGTGAGGGCGGCTTTGAACGTGGACGGAGACTTTGAAAACATCCGGAACATCTGCAGACTGGTGAGTACATACTGTGGATGGTTAGTGATCTGAGTGTTGTGGGTGGGTTTTCCCTGGTTGGTTTTGTGTGGCTTGCATTGCATTGGATACATCCTGACCAACTCCCTCTGTCGGAAGTCTGTTCTGTCGTTCTGCCAGACCGCATCAAGGACCTGAGGACTTAAACACCTAAAACCAACCCCTGGAAGCTTCCAGAAAACCTCTCCATTATGCCTGTGTTTGAGAAAAGGATCTTCCCATACATAACCTGGCTTGTGGCTCATCAGTTTGATATACAGACTGACTGGATGCCATTAAAACAAAATATACTTCTAAAGTAACTTGCATTTGTGGTAATGAAATTACCCCTGTGCATATCATATACGAATGTGAACAGTTAAAAAACTGCCAGTTTCATCTGCTTCCATTAGAAACGTTTTATTTGATGATGAACTTGTGTTTGAAATAGTTCAGAGTTTAGTTAGGAGCCCCATTGGCTCTTTGTTGTGATTTTACTGGTTGAATAGTTAGTTCATTTTATTTTGTCTTTATTCTATTTTTTTTATGCCAATTGAGGAGAGAGGAACAGGGAAAGTAGTGATGATTTAAGGCATTGGTGTGGGTGGGGAAGGTCATGGCTTTTTGTCTAAAATCACATTTGTGGATAGACGTTAAACAAAAGAACAAACGATCCTGGCCAGCATTGCCCAACACTTGGTGCAGCAGCAGTACACAGAGGCTCTCACACAGGGGTGCGCACGCTTGTCTACCTCGCATGTACCTGTACCTTTGATTTAACTCCTACGCCACAGCTACATGCCTGCTACAACTCCTCAGGATCAGCACTATATGGGACAGCTGCAGTAAAAAAAAAAGAGGGTGGTTCACCAAAACAGTGAAGATCAATGGAGAATTGTTGATTTAATTGGTTAGACAAAGCTTAGTTCTCATATTTCAAGAATCTGTAAATGGTTCAGTAAAGAATGCCACCTGTATCAAACAAAAACAAATGAAGTTAGGATAGTGTGTTGGTACTTGAATACTTGTACCTTGTCTACAGGGGAAATAATCATGGTACAAGTTAACACATACCTGGAACAGAATGAGTTAAACATAATTTTAGCTTCCCACAATTTCTGTCCAGGTTCTGGATCATTTGATTTTGTCATTCATGTGTGATGGGTTGATATTTGGCATTCTAATTTTGCTGATGGCCTGGCTTCTTGTTTCTAATAATAATAATTAAAAAAAAAAGCAAACAAACAAATTGGTTTATATTGTTGTTTACCCACCCCCCTTACATACACAATTAGTTTGCTTGTATTACATAAAGATCCAAGCAATATGCCAGTGTTTAGGACTGAAAGAATCACTTGTGGAAGGGTTAGGTCCCTTGACAACTGTTTTTTTTACAGCCAGTTGGTATGTGGACATCCTGTATGTCTCTCTAAGGTTATGATCACCTGTAAAGTGGTCAAACTGTTTCACCCCTGCCCCATTTTTAAGGAGAGCAGCGTCTATAGAAAATGAACAACAGCAAGAAGAAAAGAAAGCTACAACTGCTTCATTGATGAGTCAACTTTTGATTGACATTTTGGACTGAGGAAAAAGGTAGAAACCTAAGGTCCTTACCATAGAATGTATGATAGGAAGAAAAGTCTGTAGACATAAAGAAGTGTGTGTCCTATTCACAGAGCCATGACAAAAATCTGCCCATGAACAAAGTGGACCGATCGGTGCTGCGTCTGTGTAAACAACTGGAGCATGTGACGCCCCAGGATGTCAGATGTCTGGAGGAGTTCCTCAACCCACGCTGCGTGGAGTTTGTGGCCTGGCTGAAAGAGAAAATGAAAGGTATTCCGTCAGATGCGTGTGTGTGGCGAGGGATGGGTGGATGGGTAGGTTGGTGGGTTGGTGTGTGTGTGAGATGGGTGGGTGGGGGAGTGGATGGGTGGGTTGGTGTGTGTGTGTGTGTGTGGAGAGAGGGGAGGGGTTGTGACATCAACTGGTTGGAGTTGGAACCACATGACATGGCAGTATCGTCACTTGACCCATCAGTGCTCAACTTGAACTCCACGTTTGTCAGTGTGATTCCAAGGAGTCACAGTTAATGGCTTCTTGGCATTTAAAAGCGTTGAATGAGTGATGGAAACTTGGGTAAATGGATGGATGTGGCTTGTCATGCTTCTCCTAGAATGAAAGTTTGCTGTGTTTCTTTGAATTTTGACCTTTTTCGCTTTTGTTTTTAATGTGTGCATTATTACATCCTGTGCCGGTGTGTATCGCTCAAACACTTTTTCTTTGGTTTTGTTTGGAGTGTACGCCTTCCAGTCCTAAGCACTTTGCATACAGCAAAATATATCTTTTTTTTTTCCCCTTGCACAGAAGGCTATATTTTCTCTACAAGATCGTCTCCATAACAAGTTCACATTGAATGCCACATCAATAAAGCAGAATGACAATTTACAACACCTTTAGCAACAAAGGTAATACATATACTTGTACAATATGGTGACAGTTTGCAAGGGTATTTTTAGTGAACAAACAAATAACTCTGGCAACAAGCAGAATAGAATATAAACAAAGAAAGAAGGGAAGAAAACAAACAGCAAACACACACACTCTCACACACACAACAACAACAAAAAACAAACAAAAAACCCCATGGAATAACACAGATCATAGAACATGACATTTTGATTCTCAGCTCACGGCACACCTGAACAGCCACATCTCATGGATCACAGGGAACATCTGAACCACAACAAACCAATCAAACCAGCTTCTGGCTCTGTATAAGATTAGCTAAATACATGTTCCATCCCTAAATCCAAATGGGGTAGCCATTTAATCAAAAACTCCTGGGCACTCAATGAGATGTGGTGTCATGATTCACCAGACGGAGTGAAGGAGCTGACGGTGTTTGTGGACCTGGCCTACATATCTGCCGGGGAGTTGCCGTGGGCCATCGGACGAGTCAGCTGCTTCCATGCAGCCACCATTGGCTACGCTCCCCTCATCTTCATGGAGAAGGGCGAAGGCTGTCGACACCTGTTGCAGCAGTGTGAACTTGTGTTTAAAAACGTCAAGGCGGATCCCTCTCTTCCAAAGAATCTGGCAAGTGTCCCATTCTTCTTCTTTAAAAAAAAAAAAAAAATTTAAATAATTTTTTTATAGGCGGATAGTAGTTTGCACAGGACAAGAATCGGACTCCCTGTCGGAGTCTGCACTAGTGGTCTATTTTAGGAAAAAAAAAATTTCCTTTTTTATGCTCTCATTAGAATTTTGAGGAAAACACGAAGTTTGGATCTGCACCAAGTTTGGATTTGCACAAGTCATTTCTTGAATGTCGGTGACTAAACAGATGAAACTGGGAAACAGGAAGTTGTTAGTGTTCCTGGGCTGAATTATATTTTGTTTTTCACAAACATTCATCACAAATGATTTATCTCATAAATGAAACAGATCAATATGAATGGATCACTTCTATTGTGCTGGCACTGCACCCAGTTTATGGGTTGAGAAATTGATGTCTGTGTATCTGAATGAAAGTTTGCAGCCTTGTTTTGATGATGTGTCCATGTCTTTCAATGCAGCATCAACTATGCCTCACACTGCAATGTATTCTACGACCTGAGTAAAGCTGCATATAATTCAGTGATGTGACAGAGTCAGTCCATTTCATTCATGGAGAGTCCAGTGTGACTCTGCTGTCATCAGTGAATAAACTCATTTTAGTGTTTGAATGATCTGGATGTCATCAGTCAGAAGTATTTGAAATCATTGGGTTGGCCATGTTTTTCATGTTAGTTTCTTTCTTTTAGTTATTATTACTATTATTATTATTAACTTTTCGAGTGCTGATGAGTAAGCTCATTGTTGAAGGACGGTCAAATCAATAAATCAAAAACACTTTATTAATCCACATGGAAATTAAGTTGTGCAATCACAGGCTTGTTGTAAACACTAGCATAAAATCATCATGCGCAACATAAGAAGAGATTAAAACTTGTCAAATAAGAATTCCCAATAGCTGACGATAGACTAACCCCCCCCCCCCTTCACACACACATACTCATGTTAAGACAATAGGGTATTGCACAACAATATTTACAAATGAAAACATCCAACAAAAAAAGGGTATATTACTAAAATGGACATGCGCGCACGCACGCACGCGCGCGCACACACACACACATGCACACACACACACACACGTTAAAACCATAAGGTGTTGAACAACAATACATTAATAAAAACATCAAGGGAATAAATTGTATATACAAGTAAAATGCACACACACACACACACACACACACACACACTCGCACACACTCGCACACACACATACATATGGGATACACATACTGGGATAAGACAGAGCTGACAGGTCAGGATGTCAGTCACTGTTCTTTACTTGGACTTGTTCCTCTTGGGATTGATTGGATGCCTGTTGTTTATCAGAATCACACTGCTTAGGAATACACAAAAAGTTGAGTGAACTTAACTCTTTCACTGCCAAGTTTCTATGTGTAAAACACTCCCCCAGCACCAAATATTTCAGAAACGATGCCCTCAGTCACAGGCCTCGGTTCATGTCAAGACAACACAATGGACTTGTCCACTTCAAACTGGGTCAGGGGGCAAAGGTTAGGTTGGCGGGAAACTGGTTGCAGCTGTTGAGTTTTGTCGCAATGTGAAAAATGGTCTTATCAACATGACCCTCGATGTCAACTAAAGTCGCCGGTGGTGCTGCCCCTCTGGTCTCGTTTGACCAGGGCTCAGCAGTCAAAGGGTTAAAATGGATTTCTTGTTGTCGTAGTTATTCATCTGTTGACTGAAATCTTTTTTGCACTTACAGACGGACTCCAGCAGGTATCTGGACTGGTTCAAGTCTGTAGAGAAGTCCCTCGGTTCTGTGGAGAAGACATGCCTGTCTCAAGTCGGCAGCATCAACGAGCGAGGAGTGTTCCGCATCGGCAGAGGAAACAAGCAGAGAATGGTCAGAGTGCGCTTGATGTCTGTTGTTTAAATAGTTTGAATTGCGAACGAAATGTGTAGCACGTGTCATTTGTATCATTTTGCTGTTACAAATGATATAAAAAGTTTGTGAATAATCTCCTTCATCTTTGTGGTAAAGATTAGGCAAAGCTGTTAAGTAATGCTCAGCAGAACCCGAGACATTTTTTGATTATAGGTGTTGTTTCACTTAACTCTGAAGGCGACTTGGTTTGGATGATACATTTGATGATTAAATGTCAGCCTGATAGAATGGCCTGCGAGTACATGTTTCCTTGAAGAACAGTGATAATCAGTGCAGTGAAGACATGATAATGATACTGCTACTACTACTAGTAATAATAATGATAATTGAAAATCTGTTGGACTACTATGTCCTCTCAACTGTTCACTATAAAACAAATTGCCACTTTGACTTGGTCAGCTACTGACACTAGACTACAACACCATGTTGCTCAAACACATCGTTTACAACCGCCATCATCAGTTGCTATGTCTCTATGGTTCTCTCCCTTAGTTTACAACTTCCAGAATATACATCCGGTATCAACATTGTAGTCGACAATCGACGATAATTAACAATAATAATAATAGTGATAATAATAGTAGTAATAATAGTAGTAGTAATAATAATAATAATAATGATAATGATAATAATAATGATGATGATGATAATAATAATAATAATGCATGTTTCCATGAAGGAAAGTCTCAATCAGTGCAGTAAAGACATGATGATAATAATAATAACAATAGTATTGATAATAATAATAATGATAATAATAAGAAGAATAACAATAATAATAAAAAGTAATAATAAAAGGTTCAAAGCACATTACATAAGACATCAGAATAAGCACAGTACAGTCAGACATGTTCAAATGATACAAGTTGAAAGATATATAAGAAAAGCAACATAGTCATGGAAGATGGTGATGAAGTTTGTTCAATGTCCGGTCACACATTCTGGTGATTTGTGGACATTTTGTTAGAGTATCGATTTTTACATTTGAGTGATATCGTTCAGGAGAAGAGGGGGAGGGGGATGAATGATGGGTTGGGGGGAAACTGGGTAGACGAAGGGTGGAATTTGAAATGAATATTTAAGCCATGGAAGAGAATTACACATAATACAATAATCAGACCAGATGAAAAGTGTGGAATGATGGCCTAGAGGTAACGCATCTGCCACGGAAGCAAGAGAATCTGAGTGCATTGGTTCGAATCCTGGCACAGTCACCAGTATTTTCTCCCCCTCCACTAGACCTTGAGTTGTGGTCTGGATGCCAGTCATTCAGATGAGATGATAAACCCAAGTCCCATGTGCAGCATCCACTTAGTGCGCGTAAAAGATCCCACGGAAACAAAAGGGTTCTCTGTGGCAAAATTCTGTTGAAAAATCCACTTAGTTCAGAAAACAAAATAAAAACTGCAGGGAGAAAAAAAATACAAAAAAATGGGTGGTGCTGTCAGTGTAGAGATGCACTCTTCCTGGGGAGAGCAGCCTGAATTTCACATAGAGAAATCTATTGTGACAACAACTTCTTCTTCTTCTTCTTCTGCGTTCACTCGTATGCACACGAGTGGGCTTTTATGTGTATGACCGTTTTTACCCCGCCATGTAGGCAGCCATACTCCGTTTTCGGGGGTGTGCATGCTGGGTATGTTCTTGTTTCCATAACCCACCGAACGCTGACATGGATTACAGGGTCTTTAACGTGCGTATTTGATCTTCTGCTTGCATATACACACAAAGGGGGTTCAGGCACTAGCAGGTCTGCACATATGTTGACCTGGGAGATCGTAAAAATCTCCACCCTTTACCCACCAGGCGCCGTCACCGAGATTCGAACCCGGGACCATCAGATTGAAAGTCCAACGCTTTAACTATTCGGCTGTTGCGCCCGTCTATTGTGACAACAACAACCCCCCAAAAAAAGTAAAGAGAGAGTAATAGGGAGTCCAAAACAAGACGCAGTCAAACAACCAGTGAAAACCCACGGCCCATTGCCTTCCAGACTCTTCCCAGTGTGATCCAGCTGAAGGTGTCCGAGGAGGTGGACCCAGCCACCCTGAACAACGAGGACAGACAGCTGGCCACGCCCCCACGCAAGTACACCTACGAAGAACTGCTGGACCTGCAGAGTCGACTCATGCTGGTGGCCGGAGAGGCCGAGAAGGGGAAGGAGAATGTGGATCGATTCATCACCGTCAGTGCTGTCATTGTTACAACTGGCCTTTTTGTTTGTTGTGATGTTGTCAGTCAATGGTGTTGGTGTTGAAAGCACTGTCCTGTTTTTCTGTTGTTTGTTTTCAACAGTCAATGGTGTTTTTGATACTGGCCTGCTTTTCTGTTGTAAATTGTGTTTTGAAATCCAGCCTGTTTTTGTGTTGTGTTTTCAAAAGTCAGTGCTGTCTTTGATACTGATCTGTCTTGTTGTTGTGTTGTGATGTTAACAGTTGTGTTGAATGTACAGTTCTGTCTTTCTGTTATGTGTTTTCAAAAGTCAATACTGTTTTATATATCATCTTTCTCTGGTGTTTTCAACTCATGTGTGCACACACACACACGCACCACACACGCCCACGCCCACATACACCCGCACACCCCCACCACCACCCCCACCCACCCACACACCCCCCACACCCTCCCACACACACACATTCACACATGCACGCACACACACGCACACACACACACACACACAACACCTATAAACATCAAACACCATCTGTACAATTGCCCCCCCTCCCCAACACCCTTTTGTGTTTGCTGTGTCCACAGATCATGGAGAGCCTGATGCGTCTGGGCAAGACGTACGTCCAGCTGTGCAGAGACGGCTGCGTGCTCTTCCTGGACTGGACAGTGGAGTTCCTGTGTGATGTCAAGCGGCCTGTGTGCTGTGTGTCCGAGTTCTCATCCCAGGGCAAGCTGAAGGGTCACCGGAAGACCCCCGAGAAGGGGCCCGGCGGGAAGGAGGACCTGGAGGTGGGTGTTGATTCAAACACATTTTATTCGTTTAACTATTTCACTGCCATAGGTGCCTTTTGTTGACAAGACAGTGCATTGCCATTGCCAACTTTTGTCAACATCGAGGGTCATGTTGGTAAGACTGTTTTTCACATTGTGACAAAGCTTGTCATCTGCAGCCACTTTCCACCAATAGAAAAGTGACTAACCTTTACCCCCTGACCATGTTTGAAAAGAACAAGTCCATTGTGTTGTTTTGACATGAACCGAAGTCTGTGGCTGGGGAGTGTTTTTCACACAGAAACTGGGCAGTGAAAGAGTTAACCCATTCAACCCTGTTGGAGTTTACACCCTCGGCAGACTTCCATGTCATGTCGATGTGGAAAAACTGATAGAAAAATATACTGTTTTTTTCTGAAATCACTTGTGGACACATCTGGAAATACTGTAGTAGAAGTTAGTTCCCTTACCTTGTGGTTTGTGGAAATGTGTATTTATGTGGTATATGCATATGTAGGATTGTGAAAAACATTTTAAAGAGACAAATTTTGATGCCAGGGCAATGCATGGGTGCAGGGCTCAGTGAGTTAAGGACAGCAAGCAGAAGCTTATGAAGCACACGCCCTTGTAATCTGCATGCACACAGCTGACTGCAGCAAAGAGTCATAAGCAAAACTTACAGACTGGTAGTGTGATTGTTGTTGTCTCCCTGGTTGTGGAAAAGTTTTTCAGCTGAAGTACTCTCCTATCACTGCAGAAGAATGAATGCATGAAAATACTTTTGGTCTTGATATGTCAGTGAATGCATGATTATTTGACCATCAGGTAGTGTTAGATGATGCATTCGTCAGGTAGTGTTAGATAGTAGAAAGTGTATATTACACATAGTCACATGGACAACCACGTCACACTCAAGGTTTCCATAAGTGCTTCATTCTTGAAATAATCCTTGGAACCTACTGCATATTTGCCAATCCTGCCTCCCTTTTTATATATATTTTATTACAGATTATTAGTTAAAAAAAAAAAAAAAAAATCAACTTCCAGAGCCTCTAGAAAAATAGGACTGCTAACTCACATTCACCAAGATTCCTGTCATCATCTCCTTCATTTGTGGGCTGCAACTCCCACATTCACTCGTATGTACACAAGTGGGTTTTTTTGTGTATGACCATTTTTATCTTGCCATGTAGGCAGCCATATTCTGTTTTTGGGAGGGGGTGGTGGTGTTTGATCTTCTGCTTGCATATACGGTCAGGTCTGCACATATGTTGACCTGGGAGATTGGAAAAATCTCCACCTTTTACCCACCAGGCGCCATTACCGAGATTCGAATCAGGGACCCTCAGATTGAAAGTCCAACGCTTTAACCACTGGGCTATTTTCGCCTGTCGTATGATTCCTGTGAATAAAGTATTTCTGTGTGGCTGCAGGATTTCATCGCGGGGGTGGCGGCCTTCCTGGAGCAGTGCCACACTGAGTGGCTGGACTATGTGGACAGGAAACGCAGGGACTACCCTGAGCTGAATGTCTTCACGGTGGAGCAGCTGGTCTTCCTGCAGCAACAGCTGATCAAAGCGGGGTCGGAGGAGGTGTCCAGGTCAGTGTATGTGTGTGTGTGTGTGTGTGTGTGTGTGTGTGTCCCTCAGGACAGGGAGTCGTCAGATGGTCAGTGTCCTCCTGAAGTTTGTTGGTGTGTATATACATATATCTATATATCATGTGAATATCTGTCTACCTGTCTGTCTGTCTATCTGTCTATCTGTCTGTCTGTCTGTCTGTCTATCTCTCTGTCTCTCTATCTGTCTATCTATCTTTATAGTTCTCTCTCTCTCTCTATATATATATATATATTATATATATGTATCTATATCTACATCTCTCTCTCTATATATACACACAGATAGATAGATAGAGATGTGTATATCTAGATAGATATAGATGGAGAGAGAGAGAGAGATGATGGTGGCACAACTATCCTTGGTCAGAGACCAAGCTCTAAGTGCTTTACAGTCATTTGCCTACTTGGGTGGAGCCAACTGAGAGCTGCCTTTGGGCGCTCATCATCCATTTCCTGTGTCGTTTTGTCAGGTTTCAAACACACACACACACACACACACACACACACGCATGCACACACATGCACGCGCGCGCACACACACTCACTCACTCACTCACTCAAACAGACATGTAACCTTAGTACCTGTATGACTTTTTGACTTGCTTGTGTAAACAAAGTGAGTCAATGTTATAACACATAACCCCCCCCTGGACATGTTTCAGACACGTGTACCCCATGTTTCAGACACGTGTACCCCATGTTTCAGAAACGTGTACCCCATGACATAATGTTTCAGACACATCTACCCCATGTTGTCACAGCTGAAGGACTGCAGCCCTCAGGACCTGGAGCAATGTGTACCCCATGACACATTTCAGACATGTGTACCCATGACACATTTCAGACGCGTGTACCCATGACATATTTCAGATAGTGTACCCCATGACATGATGTTTCAGACATGTGTACCCCATGAGACATTTCAGACACGTGTACCCCATGAAATGATGTTCCAGACACGTGCACCCCATGACGCATTTTAGATGTGTACCCCCAGACACATGTTTTGGACATGTGTACCCCATGACACAATGTTTCAGACACTTGCACCCCATGACACGTTTCAGACATATGTAACCCATGACACATTTCAGACACGTGCACCCCATGACACATTTCAGACACAGGTTCACCATATTTCAGACATGTGTACCCCATGACATGATGTTTCAAACACATGTACCCCACGTTTCAGACATGTGTACCCGATGCTGTCGCTGCTGAAGGAGGACTGCAGTCCTCAGGACCTGGAGCAAGCCCTACAGGACGCCATGGATCGCATCGACGCTCTCCGACACCCGCAGCAACCCTCGCGCCCCCAGGCAGCAGCACCGCAGCCGGCGCCGGTCACCGACAAGGAGAAGGTGGCGCTCTTCATGTCGGAAATTACCGACAACGGCTTCTCCAAAGGACTGGCTCTGAAAGCCCTGCGTGAATTGGGCGCAGAGAACATTGCAGAGGGTAAGAGCGAGTGACGAGTGACTCCTCCTGTCTGAGGAAGTTCCTGATTTGGATTTTGTTGTTGATGATATTACTTGTTTACGTGTATCGCGTGAATGTTCTGGGTTGGGGAATCAGAAGCATAGAAAGTTCTGAATGGTTTTCAGTTTCAGTTTCAGTAGCTCAAGGAGGCGTCACTGCGTTCGGACAAATCCATATACGATGGAATTTGTGGAACTGTTATATAAGTTAATGGCAGTATCTTCGGCATTTCCCTTGTCAGAAATAGCTACTACAAGCAGATTGTTTTGCTCTGTTTGTGAATGACAAGTCTTTCCTTGACCTGTCCATTTTTGTCAGTTTTGTTTATGTCAAAGATGGCACTCGAGTGCTTTGCAATGGCAAAGTGTTGAAGCTTTATATTTTGTCAAGCTAACTCACGGCATTAACACCTGGTTTTGCAAATTTCATTAACTGACTGGAAAAACCTTTTTTTGCAGGGGAGGGATGGATTTTATTTAATTAATGGGAAAATACAGCATTGCTCCAAGTAAAAATTAGCGAATAAATCAACATGTTGATTGTGGCTACTCAACTGGAAGAAGAAGAAGAAGAAGAAGAAGAAGAAGGAGAATCCTTATGAATAGGCAGTTTGTGGTGAAAAAGAGGGGAGAAAACAGGCAGTATTGAGTGAGTTAAGCAGCTGGTTTTGGAATTAGTGGTGTGGGTGGTAGTTTTATTTTCCTGTGTTTTATTTAGACAACCGAGTTTAGAGGTATTTCCCTGACAGTAATAGGTTCATCCACTGCATAGTCTTTATAGACTGATTTTCTTTTGTTCAGGACTTGAAAATATTACTGGTGGATACTGGAGCTCAACACATTCTGTATTTACTTTGAACATGTTGAAATATGCAGAGTACGATCTTCAGAGCATTCAAATCTTTTTTATCAATCAGTTGATTCAAAATGAAGGAAACTGATCCAGCACACACAACACAACAGAACACAACACAAAAGAACACACACATACACAGACAAGCGAACACTGGGTTATAAAACAGACTCACTTTATTTACACAAGTATGTAAAAAATTACACTTATTAGTATCATAACTTATGTTGATCCATTCATCCACAGAGAGTTTAAAGCTTCAGCAGGTCCCCTGCCACACTGATGTGTAAAAAACAAAGAAAACTCACACACACACACACACACACACACACACACACACCACACACACTCACAACACAACACAGTATAACAATGTACAGAAAACACACACACACACACACACACACACACACACAACACAACACAACACACAACACCTCCCCCCACACACCACAACACACACACACACACACACACACACACACACTACACACACACACACACACACACACACACACACACACACACTACACACACTACACACACTATACACACACACACAACACATAACAACGTTCAGAGAACATATACACAACACACACACACACAACACACAACAACTCAACTCCCCCCCCCAACCACCCCCCCCCCACACACACACAACACAAAACCCCTCCCCCCCTCCCACACACACACACACAAACAGCTGTTTTCCCCAGATCTTCAGAACCTTAGAACAAAACAACACAGATGAGATCTGCGACTGATCCTAACCTGGTCTGTCTGTGCAGGCATCGCCTGGTGCATGAAACACGAGGACGACGACCTGAGTGACGACATGGAAGAGGAAGAGGACATGGAAGAGGAGGGGGAGGAGGAGGAGGGTGTTGCCATGGAGGAGGAGGGGGGCGGAAGGATGGTGAGAAACCGCCTGAGGGAGTGGGTGACGCGAAAGGAGACCATCACACAGTGCGCCATTGGCTGGCTCAATAACATGGACAAACGGTATGCACCCTACTTCCAGTTTCTCCACTTTCACTTTCTCAAGAAGGCATCACTGCGTTTTGGAACAGTCCATATATATATATATATATATATATATATATATATATATATATATATATATATATATATATATATACGCTACACCACATCTTGCTGCTTTCTGTTTTACCCACTTTCAATTTCTCAAGGAGGCGTCACTGCATTTTGGAACAAAATCCATATATATATATATACGCTACACCACATCTTGCTGCTTTCAGTTTCTTCACTTTCAGTTTCACAAGGAGGCGTCACTGCGTTTTGGAACAAAGTCCATATATATATATGTATACGTTACACCACATCTTGCTGCTTTCAGTTTCTCTGCTTTCAGTTTCTCAAGGAGGCGTCACAGCGTTTTTGGACAGAGTCCATGTATATATGTAAGCTACACCACATCTTGCTGCTTTCTGTTTTACCCACTTTCAGTTTCTCAAGGAGGAAACTGCGTTTTCGGACAAAGTCTGTGTATATAAGCTACACAACCTTGCTAGGCAGATGCCTGACCAGCAGCATGACACACAATGTGCTTAGTCAGGCCTTGAGCGCATGCATATATGTTTGTGTGCGTATCAGAGTGGATTTCTTCAGCAGAATTTTGCCGGAGGACAACACTTCTGTTGCCATGGGTTCTTTTTCAGAGCGCCAAGTGCATATTGCGCACAGGTCCTCAGTTTATCGTCTCTTCTGAATGACTGGAAGCTCAGTTTGATTTTCCAGTCAAACTTGGGAGAAAGGGCAAGACTGGGATTCAAACCCGGGATCTTACAGACACCGTATTGGGTGATGAGTGTCTTAACCACTCTGCCACCTTTGTCCTGCACATACCAGTCTACCTGTTTCCTGAACCCATGCAACAAGACACTGTGAGCAGGGTTTGTATGTGTGTGTGTGTGTGTGTGTGTGTGTGTGTGTGTGTGTGTGTGTGTGTGTGTGTGTGTGTGTGTGTGAGCCTTTGCTTTGCTTACAGTAGCAGCAGCAGTGGTGGTTTAAGACTGTGATTTGAGTTGTCCCTTGTTTGTGTGGCGTTTAGGAATATGACAGATTTGTATATTTTAAACTTAGTTAAAACTCATGGGGCATGAGGAGGTGTTGGTGTGGGGGTTAATGCAGAGAATGGAGTGTGGATTGACAGCATCTCTCTTTTGATGGACCTGTTTGACGGACATGTTGTCCAGGGAGCGGGGGACGACGCTGTTGTCGCTGACGGGGAACCTGGACAATGTGTGGCGCCGGTTCCTGGAGACGGTGTCCTCTAGTGGGATGGACTTCCTCAGCCTGGAGCACCTGGGCATTGTGCTGCAGTGTCTGGCCGCCAAGGGTCAGCCTCCCTCTTTCTGTTTCACTTTCACTTTCGCTTTCACTTCCACTTTGACTTCCACTTTCACTTTTACTTTCTCTTTCACTTCCACTTCCACTTTAAAGGTGTCAGAGTGTGCAGACTTATCCCCGTAAATGCTACACCGCATCAAATGTTTTTTTTTTTTTTTTATTAATCTTTTTTATATACTGAAACTAACATATCTAGATAAGTCTTCAAGGAAACATTAACCTTTTGACTGCCATGGAACAGCAAAACAAAACAAAACAAACAAAACGGCAGAAAGAAGTGTTTCAATTCGTAAATCAGTATCCAGAATAATCCGACAAAAAGTCTCTGAGAAAGTGGCCTGAAGGTATGCCTGACAGTATCAAATGTGTGAATTTTCAGTCTTGCAGGGTTATTTCCCTTCTTTTGATGTCACTGTGACCTTTCATCGGGCATGACAGTCAGTGAGTTAAGATCTGAGCAAAAACTGTAACCAGTTTCATGTGGGGTTGTGTCATTTGTGTCTGCATTTAATTCTTTCTGCTGTCCTGACAACCTGAATAGTGTTAGAAAATCAGATCAGTTGTGTTGATGCTCATTTAGTAATTGTATTTTCCCTACTCTGCCTAACATTATAAGTTTCAGCCAAGGTGGCATTCTGTCTCCTACCTTTCATAGCACTTATTACTTACTGATAATGTTGAAAAGTAAGTTTGCTGAGGTTCTGAGTCTTCACCTTTTTGTTAGTGGCTGTTCTGTTCATGCAACACGATTGCTCCTTGAAGATCCTTTTCCACAGTGTTCCACAGAGATATTAATCTTTTTTCAGTTGCTGAAAGAAATTCATGTTTTTCTTTAAAATCTTTCAAACATACCTGTCATTTTTGGAATTGCTGTATTGGTTTCTGGAAAAGGCAATGGCCATCCTGCATGTCACAGCTGTGCATTGTGTTAAGGAAAACAACAACAACAACAACGACAGCAACAACAATGGGGGCATCTTTTTTCACAGGTGGAAAAAGCTGACGTCAGATGGGGCGTTTTAACTTGAACAGTTTGCACTTGTGCCCAAGTCCAGAGAAAGCATGCTCACCTGGAAGGATGGCTTGCTGTCACCTGAATGTGTGAGACTGGTGAAGATGATGGAGAGTAAGCATCGTACTGGTGGAAGGCACACTGTGTTGTCGATGAGTGCAACAGCTGAGTGGTTGAAGCGTTGGACTTTCAGTGTGAGAGCCCTGGGTTCGAATTCCGGTCACGATGCCTGGTGGGTAAAGGGCAGAGATTTTTCTGATCTCTTGGAAAAACAGATGTGCAGACCTGCATCCGCTATTTGTGTATAGACTTGCAGAAGATCAAATACGCACGTTAAAGATCCTGTAATCCATGTCAGCGTTCCGTGGGTTATGAAAACAAGAGCATACAGGGCTTGCATCCCCCGCAAAATGAGATATGATTGCCCAAATGGTGGAGGTAGAAACGTCATGCCCGTGAAGGTCCACTTGTGTATATGACTGAACGTAGGAGTCGCAGACCACAAACAAAGACGGAGAAGAAGAAGCTGTGTGGTCAAGTAAGTGGAGAGAAAAAAGATATATGCATGTAAACGTGATGAGCACATATCAATATTTTTCCTTTTTTTTTTCCTTTTGTTTCTAGATGAGAGACAGTTCAAGAGAGTGCTGCCGCCCAATTTCAAGCCGAGGATTCCCAACTTGATCCTGTGTCCAAAGAGTAAGTGGAGGCTGTGTTTCACATTCAGTGCAATTTAACTGACTACCATTATCCAGTATGCATGAAACACACACACACACACACACTTGCACATGCATATGTATGCGCACGCACGCACACACACATGCACGCGCGCACACACACACACACACAAACACACTCACTCACTCACTCACGCACACACACACACACACTCACACACACACACACACACACACACACACACACAGACTTCTTTAAATAAAGAAAAAAGTATTGTTTCTATCAAATTTGTAGAAGTACAACACAGAGCTGCTTCTTCAACTCGTGTGCTTGTGTATGTGAGTGTGTTTGAGTGTGTGTGTGTCTGTGTGTATGTTTGTGTGTGTGTGTGTCTGTGTGTGTGTTTGTGTGTGTGTGTGTCTGTGTGTGTGTTTGTGCTTGCTTTGTGTGTGTGTGTGTGTGTGTGTGTGTGTGTGTGCTTATATGTGTGTGTATGTGTGTAAATATATACACTTTTGTGTGTGTGTGTGTGTGTGTGTGTGTGTGTATGTGACTGTGTGCATGTGTATGCATGTGTATATATTTGTGTATATGTATATGTATGTGTGTGCATGTATACATGTGTGTTTGTGCATGCATGTACATATGTGTGCATATTTGTGAATATGTGTGTGACAGACGAGGTGCTGAACGCAGTGACCTACATGTACATGTTCCCTGAGGAGGACGGCTCCCCCCTCCCCCAGCCAGACGAGGTGTTGCTGTGCACAGAACACACCACCTTTGAACAGGTGAGTCCTTCTGACACAAACATTGCTGTGCACAGAACACACCACCTTTGAACAGGTGAGTCCTTCTGACACAAACATTGGTGTGTACAGAACACACCACCTTTGAACAGGTGAGTCCTTGTGACACAAACATTTTTGCGCACAGAACACACCACCACATGACAGAATATTCCTGCACTGACACTCGAAAACATGGAAAATAAACTTGATGGCACACAAAGGCAGTCGTTGCTCAGGTGTGTTTTACCATACCTTTGTTGAGCAAAGAGTCAGCTAATATCTGGCATTCTGTCTTGTTTGAAAGGTGGGTTATCATACTTATTTGCTATTGAATTGATATTATTAATACTTTTATTGCACAGACCACACTCTAAGCGCTTTACAAACACAGGGTCATTTGTTCAACAAGCTTTACAAACACAGGGTCATTTGTTCAAAAAGCTTTACAAACACAGGGTCATTTGCACAACAAGCTTTACAAACACAGGGTCATTTGCACAACAAGCTTTACAAACACGGTCATTTGTTCAGCAAGCTTTACAAACACAGGGTCATTTGCTCAACAAGTTTTACAAACACAGGGTCATTTGCTCAACAAGTTTTACAAACACAGGGTCATTTGCTCAACAAGTTTTACAAACACAGGGTCATTTGCTCAACAAGTTTTACAAACACAGGGTCATTTGCTCAGCAAGATTTACAAACACAGGGTCATTTGCACAACAAGCTTTACAAACACAGGGTCATTTGTTCAACAAGCTTTACAAACACAGGGTCATTTGCACAACAAGCTTTACAAACACAGGGTCATTTGCACAACAAGATTTACAAACACAGGGTCATTTGTTCAACAAGCTTTACAAACACAGGGTCATTTGCACAACAAGCTTTACAAACACAGGGTCATTTGCACAAGCTGTCTACCTTTGTAGAGCCGACTGACAGCTGACTTTGGTGCTCATCATTTGTTTCCTGTGTCATGCAGTCGGACTTTCAATCTTGCGCAAAAATACACATATATATTAGAATGGATTTTTTTTTCTTCACAGTTTTACCAAACTGCATGCTGCATAAGGGACCGAAGACCTTGAATTATTTCATGTTTCTGGATATCATATGATATGGATACTTATATAGCTCCTAGCCTTAATCAGAGACAAGCTCTGAGCACTTTACAAACAGTCATTTGCACAGCAGTCTGCCTACCTGGATAGAGCTAACTGACATCTGCCTTTGGGTGCTAATCATTCGTTTCCTGTGTCATTCAGTCAGGTTTCAGTCAGGCACACACATACACACACATACACACACACACACACACACAAGCTCACGCAGACATGTAACATTAATATGTATGTTATGGTCATTTCATTGATTTACCTCGCTATATAGGCAGCTACACTCCGTCTTCAGGGGTGTGCTTGCTGGGTATGTTGTTGTTTCCATAACCCACTGAACGCTGACATGGATTACAGGATTTTTAACATGTGTATCTGATCTGCATGTGTATACACATGAAGGGGATTCAGGTACATCAGATCCGCACGTCTGTTGACCTGGGAGATCATAAAAAAATCTCCACCCTTTACACCCACCAGGTGCTGTGACCGGGATTCAAACCTGGGACCTTCAGGTTGAAAGCCTAATGCCTTAACCACTCGGCTATTGCTCCTGTATTGGATGATGGGTGTGTGGAGTGTGAGCTGCGTTGCTAAATACTTGTGTTTATCTCACGGACTGGCCGAATGAGTATGATAAAAAACGCCGACAATGCGCATTGTATAATGTTAAGTATGTTATACCCTTTCATGTGGTATACGACGAGTTGTCCTGGGGACAATGTGGCGATTGTCCTTGACCAATGCGTCTGGCAGAAGAAAAAATCACTGTGCGTCGTTTCAGGGGGAGAGGGGGCACTGGGTGTGGGGGGTGGGGGTGTGGGGGGGCGTTACCTGCCTCCTGTCCAGGCGTCAAATTTTTTTTTTTTTTTCCCATTAATTAATGTTGATCTTATTGTATGTCTTTTGACGTATATGTATTATATATCTAAGATGATTTCCTTGATTATCCCACACACAGAATCCACACACTCACATCAGAGCAACCTAAGTCAGAAAACTCCAAACTCATGTATAATGTTAAAATATTGACTGAAATTGTCCATGGAAATAGATTATTCAGACAAAGAACCTAATATATTTGGAAAAATACTACTTTGAATACACTTAGAAACAATGTATTAATTGAAAACTGACATGTTATATTAAAAAACAAAAAAAACAAACAACCCCCCCCCAAAAAAAAAAACAACAACAAAAAAACATGGAATTTTTTTTTTTTTTTTTTTTGCCAATGAAGAAGGCATGTGAAAGCATAAAAAAAAAAAAAATAAAAATAAAAAGGAAAAAAAGGAGAAAAAAAAAAGACCAACACATTCTGGTGCTCCATGACCTGCATGCAACTGAGGCCACAAAGAAAAAAAAAAAAAAAGTGTGAGCTGTGGTGTGCCGACAGGTGGACATTTTCCTGAGGCGGGCCTTCTTTGGCCGACAGCAGAAGGTGTACTGTCTGGCGTTTGCCGACAACCTGGACTACGATGTTGGTGAAAAGACGGAGAAAAAGATCAACGAGTACACTTCCATGGCAGGTTAGTGTTCTTAAAAAGGTTAAAGGTTCCATAGCGTTTTACGACATTAGGAACAGGAGCCAAGATGGCTGCCGGAAAAAGAGGGTGCTAGGCAGGGATACACAGGGGAGGTAACCTACTTCGGGAGGTTATCGGCTATAGCTAGTTTCGTTTTCTTCGCATAGGCGGGTAGTAGTTTGCACAGGACAGGAATCAGACCCTTGCCGGTGTCTGCACTAGTGGGTCATGGTAAGTATGTTACTTAAACGTAATTTTAGGAAGAAAATTTCCTATTATGACCACAAAAAACAGTGGTGGCTCACGAATGCTGTCTCATCCCCCCCCCCCCAACCCTGCACTACCACCCACCCATCCACCCACATGTGTATCCGTGTGTGCTTGCTTGTTTGTGTGTGCATGTGTGTATGCTTGAGTGTGGTATGTGTGCGTGCATGCTTGTGTGTGTGCATGCATACATGATTTGTTATAAATGCTAGGGAAAGATGTAGCGCAATGGTAGAAATGTACATTTTTCATCTACTTGTTACTACTGTTTTTAATTTCTTTTTTTTCCAATCAAATTACGAAATCAAATTCTGTAGTTACATCCTTGGAATGTTTGTTTCCTGTGAAAGAGAGACCGTCATCCAGACACCTCCTTTTGTTTCCAGGGGACCACGACTGCCAGCTGGTGGTGGTCTGCACGACAGAGAACGAATTCCGAGCACGCATCGTGGCCGCTCTGGAGAAGTTCCGTCAGCCCTCCCCGGCACTCAGCACTCCGGACAAGGTTCGAACCTACCTGCGACCGCGCTTTGCCGGCGTTGTCACCAAAGCTGATGTCACGTCCGCTTCTGCTGTTGATCCGGATAGGTAAGGCAACTTGAGGCTGTGGGAGGTGGGTCTGTCTCCCTTTTGTGTTGTGCGGAGGTGGTGTAAATGTTGTGCACCTCGTGTTGACTGCTGCCTTTCTCCATGAAAACTGTACAGTGTTGACACAGGTCTGTGTAGTGTTGACACATGTCTCTGTGTAGTGTTGACACAGGTCTGTGTGTAGTGTTGACATGTATGTGTGTAGTGTTGACACATCTGTGTGTAGTGTTGACATGTATGTGTGTAGTGTTGACACATCTGTGTGCAGTGTTGATACATGTATGTGTGCAGTGTTGACAATGTCTGTGTGCAATGTCTGTGTGTAGTGTCTGTGTTCAGCATTGACACACCTCTGTGTTCAGTGTGTGTCTGTTCAGCGGTGACACACCTCTGTGTTCAGTGTGTGTTCAACATGTGAAACACGTCTGCGCACAGTGTCTGTATGTAGCATTGACACACGTCTGTGTTCAGCGACTGTTTAGGATTAACCCATATTGTGTACAGTGTGTGTTCAGCATTGACACATGTCTGTGTGTTGTGTTGACACATGTCTATGTGTAGCGTTGACACATTTCTCTATGTAGCATTGACACATGTCTGTACTCCGCGTCTGTTCGACATGTGACACAAACACGCCTGTGTGCAGCCTGAGCGTGCGCGTGGTGAAGTCGAGCAGGTCCGGGGTGGGCAAGACGCTGTACAAGCAGCGCGTGACGTCACGCCTGAGGCGATGCCTGCCCGGGGAGCAGCGGCCCGTGTCCATCACCATCCCCCTCCACGGCCGCCTGGCCGACACGGCCGACATTGCGGCCTGTCTGCTGCAGCACACCCTGGACCCCTCCGACGTCCTGCCCCGCGTCGTGCACCTGGACATCTCCTATCAGGTGGGGCTGCTGCTGTGTGTGGTTTTGTGTTGTGGTGTGGTGTTGTGTGGTGTGGTGTGGTGTGGTGTGGTGTTGGCAACAGCCGTGTGTGTTGTGGTGGTGTTGTGTGGTGTTGTGTGGTGTGGTGTGGTGTTGGCAACAGCCGTGTGTGTTGTGGTGGTGTTTTGTGGAGTTGTGTGGTGTTGTGTTGGCAACAGCTGTGTGTGTTGTGGTGGTGTTGTGTGGTGTGGTGTGTGGTGTGGTGTTGTGTTGGCAACAGCTGTGTGTGTTGGGGTGGTGGTGTGGTGTGTGGTGTGGTGGCAACAGCCGTGTGTGTTGTGGTGGTGTTGTGTGGTGTGGTGTGGTGTGGTGTGGTGTTGGCAACAGCCGTGTGTGTTGTGGTGGTGTGGTGTGGTGTTGGCAACAGTTGTGTGTGTTGTGTTGTGTGGTGTGGTGTTGGCAACAGCCGTGTGTGTTGTGGTGGTGTTGTGTGGTGTGGTGTGGTGTGGTGTTGTGTGGTGTGGTGTGGTGTTGGCAACAGCCGTGTGTGTTGTGGTGGTGTTGTGTTGTGTGGTGTGGTGTTGGCAACAGCCGTGTGTGTTGTGGTGGTGTTGTGTGGTGTGGTGTGGTGTGGTGTGTGGTGTTGTGTGGTGTGGTGTGGTGTGGTGTTGGCAACAGCCGTGTGTGTTGTGGTGGTGTTGTGTGGTGTGGTGTGGTGTGGTGTGGTGTTGTGTGGTGTGGTGTGGTGTTGGCAACAGCCGTGTGTGTTGTGGTGGTGTTGTGTGGTGTTGTGTGGTGTGGTGTTGTGTGGTGTGGTGTGGTGTTGGCAACAGCCGTGTGTGTTGTGGTGGTGTTGTGTGGTGTGGTGTGGTGTTGTGTTGGCAGCAGCTGTGTGTGTTGTAGTGGTGTTGTGTGGTGTTGTGTGTGGTGTGGTGTGTGGTGTGTTGGCAACAGCTGTGTGTGTTGTGGTGGTGTTGTGTGGTGTTGGCAACAGCTGTGTGTGTTGTGGT
This sequence comes from Babylonia areolata, assembly GCF_041734735.1. Taxonomy (NCBI): domain Eukaryota; kingdom Metazoa; phylum Mollusca; class Gastropoda; order Neogastropoda; family Buccinidae; genus Babylonia; species Babylonia areolata. The sequence goes on from NC_134898.1 coordinate 29,497,088, forward strand.
GGTGTTGTGTGGTGTTGTGTGGTGTGGTGTGTGGTGTTGTGTGGTGTTGTGTGGTGTGGTATTGGAAATAGCCATGTGTGTTGTGGTGGTGTTGTGTAGTGTTGTGTGGTGTGGTGTGTGGTGTTGTGTGGTGTGGTGTGGTGTGGTGTGTGGTGTGGTGTGGTGTATTGTGTGGTGTGGGGTGGTGTTGTGTGGTGTTTTGTGTGGTGTGGTGTTTTGTGTGGTGTGGTGTGTTGTGTGGTGTGCTGTTGTGTGGTATGCTGTTGTTGTTTGTTGTGTTGTGTGGTGTGGTGTGGTGTGGTGTGCTGTTGTGTGTGGTGTTGTGTGTTTGTTGTATGATGTGCTGTTGTGTGGTGTTGTGTTGTGTTGTTGTGTGGTGTGGTGTGGTGTTGTGTGTGGTGTGGTGTAGTGAGTTGTGTGGTGTGGTGTTGTGTTGTATGGTGTTGTGTGGTGTGGTGTTGTGTGGTGTGGTGTTGCCTTGTGTGCTGTGTGTGGTGTGGTGTGGTGTTGTGTGGTGTGATGTGGTGGAGTTGTGAAGCGTTGTTTTGTGTTGCGTGGTGTGGTGTAGCGTGATGTTGTGTGGCGTGGTGTGTTGTGCTGTGTGAAGTGGTGTTATGTTGTGTTGTGCTGTGTCGCACTGCATTGCATTTAATGTACTGTATTGTATTCTATGGAGTGGCATTCTATTGTATTGTACTATTCTGTATTGTACTGTACTATATTGTATTGCATTGTCTTGTGGTTTGTTTTTTTTTGTATTATATCATATTGCATTACTTTTGTCATGTTTTAGATGTGGATTTTTACATCGTAGCCTAGAAAGGCTCTTTAAAAAGATAAGACTCTTCATCTTTTCATCATCATCACACACCACCTTTTTGTCATCATCATCACCATCATCACCATCATCATCATCACCAGCACCATCATCACCATCATCATCATCATCACCATCACCATCATCACCATCATCAACATCACCACCATCATCACCATCATCATCACCACCACCATCATCATCATCACCATCACTGCCACCATCACCATCACCATCACCATCATCACCACCATCATCATCACCATCACCATCATCACCACCATCACCATCATCATCACCGTCATCATCATCATCATCATCATCATCATCAGGTGTGCTGTGTGGTGTGACAGGTGCTGGAAGGTGTGGACCACCTGTTGTACAGCCTGCTGGTTCTGGGCTGTGTGACGGACAGCCAGGGACAGGTGTGGCTTCGCTCCCCCATGGACCTCTACCTGGTGGAGACCATGCCGCTCTTCGACCACAAAGAGGGACAGGTAGAACCGGTGCCCTGTGTGTGGGTGGGTGGGTGGGTGTGGGGGTGAAGGGGAGAGGGGAGGTGTGCAGTATGGTTTTCTGGTGTTTTGGTTTAAATTTTTTTTTTTTCAAGTTGGTGTCAAAAGTGTGTGGACTGATACATGTATTTGATGTCACATCTGCTGAAAAAAAAAGAAAAAAGAAAAAAGAAAGGTATAAGTGGTTGTGTAAGTGTGTGTGTGTGTGTGTGTGTGTACGTGTGTGTGTGTTGTGTGTATGTGTGTGTGTGCGCGTGAGAGAGAGAGTCAGCCCTTGTGAGTGGTGTGTGTGTGTAGGTATGTGTGGGTACGTGTGTATGTGTGTGTTTGTGTGTGCGCTCACAGAAAATCGTTTCTCTCAAACAACTAGAGTGGTATTTTTCTCTTGTGTATATCTTTAGAATATCTCCTGAAAACGATCGGTAATTTTTTGGTAAAAATCTGACCCATACACACTGTGTGCGTATGCTTGCAGGGAGGGCAGGTGCTGGTTCACCAGATCTTTGACGTGCTGCCCAGTCTCAACTGCTGGTCTCCACAGGACAGTCTGAGCATCATGAAGAACCGGGCTTCTGTTCCAGGTACCCACAGAATGGCCTTGAACCTTAGCCGTAGTGCCTCCCCTGCCCCCCTTCCCTCCCCACTCACCCCTCACCTCCTCCCTGTCTCTTGTATACAGTTTTCAGTTTCAGTTTAACAGGCACAACATCCAAGTGGTTAAAGTGATGGACTTTCAATCTGAGGGTCCAGGGTTCGAATCCCTGTTGCAGTGCCTGGTGGATAAAAGAAAGGATGGAGATATTTCTCTTGTCTCCCAGGTCAGCAAATGTGCAGACCTGCTAGTACCTTAACCCCTCTTTATGTGTATACGCATGCAGAAGATAAAATATGAACATTAAAGATCCTGTAATCCCTGTCTGTGTTCAGTGTGTTATGGAAAGAAGAAAATTCCCAGCATGCAACCACCCCCCCACCCCCCGGCCCCCGCCCCCTGAAAACGGAGTATGACTGCCTTCAGGGCAGGGGTAAAAACAGTCATAAAAGCCCACTCGTGTATACGGGTGAATGTGGGAGTCACAGCCCACAAATGAAGAAGAATACGGGACTTTTAACTCACTCAGTATGGCCAGTCCTCTCTTCTCCTCTACATAGACCCCTCGGATGTCCAGTGTGTGTCTGAATGACCCAACCTTACGCTTCCGTCGTCAGAATTGTGGTATTCTTTGTCAACATTCATGTCTTCAGTTTAAGAGTCTTCCGCTTGCAATATTTTGATGATGGTAATTGTGGTGAAACGCTTTTAACGTTGTCTCTTTCGCCGTTTGTATGGAAAGAGTTAACTCATGGACACTTAATTCCAATTAGGCACCTTACCACTAGAGAATTGCTCCATCACATGTTCAAGTGATGTGAATACTTTTGTTTTTTACATTCACTACCAGCATGTGTACGATAAGTAATACTGAATCTTTTGTATGTTGCTTCATAGATGTTGTTGTTGTTTGTTTTCTCCAAATATATCAAACGTATCTGTCAATCTAGCAGTTGGAATGGACGCTGTAAGTGATTGTTGGCAGTGTTGAATGTGCTTCCTGTTTTGAATTAGTTACATGAAATATGAAACACATTCATGTACACCCACAGGATTTCTGGAATGAACAGGTCTTGTCTTGTCTTATAAGGTACAAGGCAAACGACTGCCTGTTTGACAAAGAGGAGTTTGCCAAGGACATGTACCAGTGGCCATACTATTGTCTTGTCTTGTCCTGTCTTGTCCTGTCTTGCAGACTACAAGGCAAACGACTGCCTGTTTAACAAGGAGGAGTTTACCAATGACATGTACCAGCAACCGTACCTCTTGCCTTGCCTTGCCTTGCCTTGCCTTGCCTTGTCTTGTCTTGTCCTTCCTTGTATTTCCCTGTCCTGTCTTGCAGGCTATAAGGCGAATGACTGCCTCTTTGATGAGGAAGAGATTGCCAGTGACATGTACCAACGACCTTTTTACCACTTGTTTCGTCATGCCTTATCTGCTTTTCGTTGCCTTACCTTACCTTGCCTTGCCTTGCCTTGTTTTGTCCTGTCCTCTCCTTCTTTATATACATGTCTTGTCTTGCAGGCTACAAAGCGAACGACTGCCTTTTTGAAAAGGAGGAGTTTGGCAGCTACATGTACCAGCTGCCGTAACGCTTGTCTTGTCTTGCCTTGTCTTGTCTTGCCTTGCCTTGCCCTGTCCTGTCCTGTCCTTTGTATTTCCTTGTTCTGTCTTGCAGGCTACAAGGCCAACGACTGCCTGTTTGACCAGGAGGAGTTCAGCAGCCACATGTACCAGCTGCCGTACCGCTACCTTCAGGAGTTGGACCCACACAGACAGCCGACGCCGGCAGGACCGCAGGGCGACGCCACGGCACAGATGGTGGACTGTCTGGGTCTCCTCCTCAGGTGAGTGCATCGACGGGCGCAATACTGAATGGTTAAAGCGTTGGACTTTCAATCTGTGGGTCCCGTCCTGGGTTCAAATCTCAGTAATGGCGCTAGTGGGTAAAGGGTGGAGATGTTTTCCCAATCTCCCAGGTCAACATATATGCAGAGCTGCTTGTGCCTGAACCCCCTTCGTGTGTGTACGGCAAGCAGAAGATCAAATACGCATGTTAAAGATCCGGTAATCCATGTCAGCGTTTGGTGGGTTATGGAAACAAAAACATACCCAGCAAGCACACCACCGAAAATGGACTGGAATTGTAATGCGTGCTTTTGATCTTAACATCCCACTGACCAATGTACCACCCGTTGACATGTGCAACATCCCACTGACAGGTGTAACATCCAACTGACAGGTGTAACGTACCACTGATAAGTGTAACATCTCACTGACAGGTAGGTGTAACATCTCACAGACAGGTGTATTATCTCAATGACAGGTGTACATCCCACTGACAGGTGTACATCTCACTGTGACATCCCACTGACAGGTGTGACATCCCACTGACAGGTGTAACATCTCACTGACAGGTGTATTATCTCACTGACATCTCCCTGACATCTCACTGTGACATCCCACTGACAGATGTGACATCCCACTGACAGGTGTAACATCTCACTGACAGGTGTATTATCTCACTGACATCTCCCTGACATCTCACTGTGACATCCCACTGACAGGTGTACATCCCACTGACAAGTGTACATCTCACTATCAGGTGTAACATCTCCTTTACAGGTGTGCATCCCACTAATAGCTGTAACATCCCACTGACAGGTGTAAAATCCCACTGTATATCTCACTGACAGGTGTAACATCCCACTGTATATCTAACTGACAGGTGTAACATCCCACTGACAGGTGTACATCCCACTGACAGGTGTACATCTTTCTGACAGGTGTGCATCTCATTGTAACATCCCACTGACACGTGTACATCCCACTGACAGGTGTACATCTCACTGTGACATCCCACTGACAGGTGTACATTTCACTGACAAGTGTTCATCCCATTGACAGGTGTGACATCCCACTGACAGGTGTACATCCCACTGACAGGTATACATCTCACTGTGACATCCCACTGACAGGTGTGACATTCCACTGACAGGTGTACATCCCACTGACAGGTGTACATCTCACTGTGACATCCCACTGACAGGTGTGACATCCCACTGACAGGTGTGACATCCCACTGACAGGTATACATCTCACTGTGACATCCCACTGACAGGTGTGACATTCCACTGACAGGTGTACATCCCACTGACAGGTGTAACATCCCACTGACAGGTGTACATCTCACTGACAGGTGTACATCTTTCTGACAGGTGTGCATCTCATTGTAACATCCCACTGACACATGTACATCCCACTGACAGGTGTACATCTCACTGTGACATCCCACTGACAGGTGTACATTTCACTGACAAGTGTTCATCCCATTGACAGGTGTGACATCCCACTGACAGGTGTACATCCCACTGACAGGTATACATCTCACTGTGACATCCCACTGACAGGTGTGACATTCCACTGACAGGTGTACATCCCACTGACAGGTGTACATCTCACTGACAGGTATAACATCCCCTTTACAGGTGTGCATCCCACTAACAGCTGTAACTTCCCACTGACAGGTGTAACATCCCACTGTATATCTCACTGACAGGTGTGACATCCCACTGATAGGTGTAACATCCCACTGTCAGGTGTAACATCCCACTGTCAGGTGTAACATCCACTTTACAGGTGTGCATCCCACTAATAGCTGTAACATCCCACTGACAGGTGTAACATCCCACTGTCAGGGTTAACATCCTACTTTATATCTCACTGATAGGTGTAACATCCTACTTTATATCTCACTGATAGGTGTAACATCCCACTGTCAGGTGTAACACCCCCTTTACAGGTGTGCATCCCACTAATAGCTGTAACATCCCACTGACAGGTGTAACACCCCCTTTACAGGTGTGCATCCCACTAATAGCTGTAACATCCCACTGACAGGTGTAACACCCCCTTTACAGGTGTGCATCCCACTAATAGCTGTAACATCCCACTGACAGGTGTAACACCCCCTTTACAGGTGTGCATCCCACTAATAGCTGTAACATCCCACTGTCAGGTGTAACACCCCCTTTACAGGTGTGCATCCCACTAATAGCTGTAACATCCCACTGACAGGTGTAACACCCCCTTTACAGGTGTGCATCCCACTAATAGCTGTAACATCCCACTGACAGGTGTAACATCCCACTGTCAGGGTTAACATCCTACTTTATATCTCACTGATAGGTGTAACATCCTACTTTATACCTCACTGATAGGTGTAACATCCCACTGACAGGTGTAACATCCCACTGATAGGTGTAACATCCCACTGTATATCCCACTGATAGGTGTAACATCCTATTTTATATATCACTGATAGGTGTAACATCCCACTGACAGGTGTAACATCCCACTGATAGGTGTAACATCCCACTGACAGGTGTAACATCCCACTGATAGGTGTAACATCCCACTGTATATCTCACTGACAGTTGTAACATTCCACTGTATATCTAACTGACAGGTGTAGCATCCTACTTTATATCTCACTGATAGGTGTACCATCCCACTGACAGGTGTACCATCCCACTGTACATCTCACTGATAGGTGTAACATCCCACTGAATATCTCACTGACAGGTGTAACATCCTGCTGTATATCTCACTGATAGGTGCACCATCCCACTGACAGGTGTAACATCCCAGTGAGAAGCGTAACAATCCTCTTACATGTTTAACATCCCACACACAGTGTCACGCTCTATATGAGACCGGACTAGTAACCCACACACAACCCAGCACTAACACCCCGACAACACAAGCACAGACTTTTACAGGATAAGAGTTCAATAACATGCCATTGACAGCTGTAACATCCAACTGTACATCTCACAGACAGGTGTTAATATCATCACCTTAGATTAACAGACTGTAAATGAATAAACGAGCGTGTTCTTACAGGTGTAACATCCGCCTGACAGGTGTACCTGTGTTGTTGTGGTCACAGGTACTGTGGCGTGGTGAACCCCTCGTGGTCGGAGATGACCCACTTTGTGCGCTTCCTGCACAAGCAGCTGCAGGACTTTGAGAACTCCCTGTACTGCGGGGACACCACCAGCCAGGACCTGCCCGGGTTCTCCCGCTTCGTCCTGCGATTCCTCGTCCAGATGTCCAGGGTATGCCCCCTTCCCACACGCACCCCTCCCTCATACACACACACAGACACACACACACACACACACACACACACACACGCACACACAGACACACACACACCACACACACACACCACACACACACACACACACACACACACATACCACACATACACATACCATGCACACACACCACACACACACACACACACCACACACACACACCACACACACACACACACACACACACACACACACACACACACACACACACACCACACACACACACACACACACACCACACATACACACCACGCACACACACAACAGACACCACATACACAGACAGACACAGACACACAGACACAGACACACACAGACACACACACACACACAGAGGCGCGCGCGCACCACATAAACATACACACACGCACACGCACACACAGAGTTGGATTTATTTGCACTCAACACAAATACATACACACAGTCATTCTCATAAAAAACAAAAAAAACCCAACAAAAAACAAAAACAAACCAACCCACAAACAAAACCGCTGGCATGAGCCCATTTTGACTTTCTCGATAATATATAATATCACTTTATATGGATAGACATTAAATGAAATTGAACTTTCCTGATTTAAAAAAAAAATATCGTTTTTTTTTCCTTTCTTTTTTTTCTTTTTTGTAAAGGACTTTGCGACCCGCTCCCTGATAGTGAGTGAAGAGTCCCTGGCGGCCCTGGTACCAGATGAGATTGAGAACACAGACATTGACCAGTATGTCATGAGACGCACCTGGGAAAGCAGGTATGTGCCATCAGGTTTGGTTGGTTTTTTTTGTTGTTTTTTTTAAACATTGTTTTGAACTAAATTACATGATTCCTCGATACAAGTTTTTTGGTCGTTTCTTTAACATGCATGTACGCACATGCACACACACACACACACACGCATGCATACACACACACACATTTTTTTTGGTTGTTTCTTTTACACACACACACACACATGCAGACAAAGACACACACACACACACACACAGACAGACACACACAGACACAGACACACACACACACACACACACTCAGATAGACACACAGACACACACACACACATACACACATGCACGCACACACACACACAAGAAATGCTAGTCATTTGTGGTTAAAAGAGTCGCACCTTTATAATATTTTTCGTTTTCCTTGTATGTATTTTTACCTGGTTTTGCACTTTGTAGGATTGAAATTTGACATTTTTAGACTGATCGGGATAGTGAGTGGAGACCATCACAGCTGCATTAAACATTCTTCTGATGGACGATAGGCCAGGATTTTAGAGAATTAGTTTTAAGGAGGTGTGAAAGCTTGTGGACTGATCCATGTACTCTGAACCACAAAATTGCTTTTGAAAGAAAAATGAAAAAAGAAAAGAAAAACATGAGCAGAAGCCAGATCCTAGTATTGATCCAGCGTGCTGGTCAGGCCTTGGATTGTGACCCAGTGGTCATGTGTCTGCTTATAAAGGGAGAGAATCTGAAACACAGGATTGAATCCCACACTCGGGTGGTGTTGAGGGGGGTGAGGGGGTGAGGGGAGGTATGTGTGGGGGGGTACAATTCCCAGTCTGTGTGGGACTCAAACCCATGGACTTTCACTTCCTTGTTGGGTGCATTACGTCTAGGCCACTGCTCCACCCTTGAAGAAAACTTAACCCATTGAGCTCTGTGCTGATTTCTTTCACTGAAGCAGTTTTCTGATTTCTACATAATTATGCATAAACCGCAAGGAAAGGGAACGAACTTGTACAGTATTTCTGGATGAACTCAACGCACTTTGGAGGAAAAACAGTATATTTCCTGTGCTTGTTTTCTCCTGCATCAATATGGCACGGAAACCTGCCAAGGTTGTATGCTCCCCAGGGTTGAACGGGTTGTAAATAAAGATCGGGACTGGCAAGCTTGTTCACCCAGTGAGTGACTGGTGAGGAAGGGGTTTCTTTTTTGTTGTTGTTGTATTATTGTTGTTATTGTTGTAAACCAGTGCTGAACATGGAAGCTAAATGTCTGATTACCTGGCCACGGTCCTGCACACACAGCCCCCATCCCTACATCTTCTTCAACCCGGACGGCGTGACCATGACCTTCCTGGGGTTCTCCATTGACGCCAACACAGGGAACCTGGTGGACCACCAGACTGGCCGCACCCTGGAGCAGGGCATCATGACACAACAGCTCTTCGACATCCTCTGCAAGGGGTACAAGGTGCCGCTGGCTGAGGACTTTGACGCTCTGCCCAGGTAAGGACTGCTGGGTGATGAGTGATGCTCTGCCTTACCTGAGTTCTGCCTTACTGCTGGGTGAAGAGTTTGAAAAAATGGTTAAAAACATACATACTTTGATGCTTTGCCCAGGTAAGGACTGCTCGGTGAAGAGTTTCTTCTTCTTCGTTCATGGGCTGCAACTCACATGTTCACTCGTATGTACATGAGTGGGCTTTTATGTGTATGACCGTTTTTACCCCACCATGTAGGCAGCCATATTCCATTTTCAGGGGTGGTGAAGAGTTTGATGTTCTGCCCAGGTAAGGACTGCTTGGTGAAGAGTTTGAAAGAATGGCTAAAAACACACATACTTTGACAAAGCGAAAGAGGAAGTTCATTCCAATCGCAAGGTCCAGAGACAGAGAAAGAACGGAAGAAGACAGAGAATGTTCCTGAAAATAAACCCTGTCCCTGATTCTAATGTGTGTTGTTCCTGAAAAACAAATTTTGGGGTAGGTATGCCAGCAGTCAAAACATTGAGGGTCAAGGAATAACCATTTTTCCTGCAACATGAGGTGGATGCAGAGGAATGCCTGTATGAGCGATTAAGAATAATCCTCTGAGCACAGAACGGAAAGTTTTCCTGTTCATGTTTTCCATAGTCAACGGAATGGTGAGAGTTGTAAGTGCACATGCCTGCTGTTTCGGATTAGCCATGTTTGCTAGGGGAAAAAAGTAAAAAGGATGTTACTGCTGCAGATTGTGTGTTGCGACCAGGAAAAGAGAGGCAGGGGGAGGGGGTGGGGTGGGGGGGGGGGTCACATTATGGGTGGACAAATCTGAAAATTCTTGAAAATTTCAGTTGGTTCTGGATTTTTATTTGTTCCTGATGGCAAAGATTTTGGGGTTAGCAGACTGTCAGTTCAGTGTGTTAGTGTGTATATATGTGTGTGTGCACGCGCGCGCGCGTGCGCGTGTGTGTGTGTGTGTGTGCATATTGGTTGGCCACTGATGTCTATTCACTGAAGTGATCTTAGATGGAAAATGGTATGTGTGTTGTGCATGTTTTTCAGTGCATAAGAAATACTCAAACTGTATACAATTACTTTGACATGAGAGAGAAATTCAGAACGGACAAGAAAATTTGGGAGAAGGAAAGGAAGCAAAAGAATCAAATTAGCTGTCCATAGAATCATCATATTCCATTATCTGTATGTGTTCGTGTTCGTGTGGATGTGTGTGTGTGTGTGTGTGTGTGTGTGCGCATGTGTGTGTTTGTGTGTGTGTGTGTGATACAGAGAGGACCGCCTCTTGCGCTTGTACCGTGCTCTGGGATTGCGCGATGAGGAGATGTTTGACGAAAACAATGAGATCATCGACCCTGATGACACCTATGAGTTGACGACAGACAATGTCAAGAAAATCTTGGCCATCTACATGAGGTTCAGGTAAAAGCAAAGAACCAGTCCAGGGCATTAGTATCTCTGTGCTTGTCTGTGTTTTGGGGCTGTAGGGTTTATAAAGATTTCAGAAAGTAGCAGGTTGTAATTCTTTTTTTTAAAATTATTTTTTTTAGAGAATCACATGAAATTGCACTTTTTCCTGAAATCTTAAGAAAAAATTCTGCACCCTGTTCCAAAGTAGGAGTGTTTACATGCACATGCACACACACACACACACACACACACACACAGATGCGCTCAGTCACACAGACACAAAGAGAGAGAGACACACACCCACTCGCGTTCATGCACACACAGACACTGAGGCTGGAACAGGTAGGAATACGTGTGGTTGGGTGGTTTGTGGCACTGAGGCTGGAGGAACAGGTGGGAACAGGTGTGTGTGGAGGTGTTAATGAGGTAGGAACAGGTAAGAACTGGTGTGGGTGGGTGGTTTGTGGGAATGAGGTAGAAACAGGTGGGAACAGGTGTGGTTTGATGATTTGTGATACTGAGGCTGGAACAGGTGGGAAAAGATGTGGGTGGGTGGTTTGTTGTACTTTGGCTGGAGGAACAGGTGGGAATAGGTGTGTGTGGTTTGTGGTAATGAGGTAGGAATAGGTCAGAACAGGTGTGGTTGGGTGGTTTTTGATACTGAAGTAGGAACAGGTGCTGGTGGTTGGTTTGTGATACAGAGGCTGTAGGAACAGGTGTGGAAAGGTGGTTTAATTTACAACGATGGCAACAATGACACTGTGTGTGTGTGTGTGTGTGTGTGGTGCAGATGCAACATCCCAGTGATCGTGATGGGGGAGACGGGGTGCGGGAAGACACGGCTGGTGAAGTTCCTGTGCGCTCTGCAGACCCCCAAACACCCACACATCAACACCCGCGTGCAGGTCAAGGTAGGAACCCCTCAGAAAAGATGCACAGAGATGAAGTCTGTCTTTGTGTGTGTGTCTGAAAGGTGCACAGGTAAAGTTTGTCTTCACGCTTGTACAAAGGTCCACTGAGAAATAGTCTGCTTTTACATTTGTCCAAAAGGTGCACATGGGTATAGACTTTCTTTACCTTTGTTCAAAAGTTGCATGGGGATATAGTCTGTCTTAACCTTTGTCCAAAAGGTGCACGGGGGTATAGTCTGCCTTTACCTTTGTCCAATAAATGGGCAGGGTTATAGTCTGTCTTGATCCTTTGTCTAAAAGGTACGCAGGGGTATAGTCTGCATTTAACTTTGTCCAAAAGGTGCACACGAGGTGGAGGAATTTTGTTTAATGTCCCGTCTCACATATTGGTAATTGAAGACATTTTGTTAAAGTATTTATGAATACATTTGAGTATTATCGGTTAGAAGGGGTGGGAGATGTGAATGAATGGAGGGTTGGGAAAACTGGGCAAATGAGGATGAAATGAGTGTGAAATTTGAAAAAAAAAATCTAAATACAATTACAGGAAATTACTTAAAGGACTTCGTAAAAGAGAAGTCGTTAAACTGACAAGCGAAACAACTGATAATGAATGCAAAAAGTCAAAAACATCAATGTTCTCAGTCACTTGTGGAGACACACTTTCGTGTACATAAGGCTTCATCAAGCTACAGTAAAAAAAATTATATGCTTAATTGTCAGGTTACTAAAACATATGCACTTGACATTAGAACAATACTTGGTCCATAATGAATTTGATAATAGTCTGAGAGCTAAACTCAGAATTGGTCTGCGAATCGAATCAAAAGTCTGAGAGAGTCAACTGACAAGGTTTTAGACTTGAATTCAAGCACTTATAAAAGTCTCTTTCTAGTATATTGCTTATTTCCTTATATGACAATGGGCAATATACTTTTATACTATCAATTGATTCTTTGCTCCCCTTTTTGCTGTCCTGTCTGCTTGGTTGTTATTAAAGAATCCAGTATGGGATGGTATCCAACAAAAATCAACACGAGTATAGTCTGCCTTTACCATCGTTTAAAAGGTGCACATATGGTATGCTCTGCCTTTACCTTTGTCTAAAGGTGCAAAGGAGTAGTCTGCCTTTACCTTTGTCTAAAAGGTGTACAGGGTATCGTCTGCCTTTACCTTTGTATAATAGGTGCACAGGGGATAAAGTCTGTCTTCGCCTTTGTCTAAAAGGTGCACAGAGGCATAGTCTGCCTTTACCTTTGTCCAAAAGGTGCACAGGGATATAGTCTGCCTTTATGTTTGTCCAAAAGATTTTGATTTGATTTGGTATGGATACTTATGTAGTGCCTGTCCACAGTTGGAGACCAAGCTCAAAGCGCTTTACAAACTCGGGGTCATTTGCACAATAGGCTGCCTACCTGGGTAGAGCTTACTGACTGCTGCCACTGGGCACTTATCATTCGTTTCCTGCGTCATTCAGTCAGATTTTAGCTACGCACACATACACACTCAGACTGACATGTAACATTTTACATGTGTGACCGTTTTGTTAATTACCCTCCTGTGTAGATAGTCGTACTGTTTTCAGGGGTGTGCATACTGGGTATGTTCCTGTTTCCATAACCCACCGAACGTTGGCATGGATTACAGGATCTTTAACTTTTGTTATTTGATCTTCTACATGCGTATACACACGAAAGGGGTTCAGGCACGAGTAGGTCTGCTCATATGTTGACCTTGGAGATAAAAAAAAATCTCCACTCTTTACCCACCAGGTGCTGGTACCAAGATTCGAACAAGGGACCCTCAAACTGTCTTCTTCAATTGTGGGCTGCAGCTCCCATGTTTATTCGTTTGTACACGAGTGGGCTTTTACGTGCATGACCATTTTTACCCCGCCATATATGCAGCCATACTCTGTTTTTGGTGGTGACCCTCAGATTGAAAGTCCAGTGCTATAACCGCTCGGCTATTGCATGGTGCATGGGAGTATAGTCTTGCCTTTTACCCTGTGTCCTACAAGGTTCACGGGGGCACAACAGGCGAGGACATCATCAACAAAGTGCGGCAGGCCGAGCGTCTGGCCCGACAGAACGCCACGCCCTTCAGCCACCGGCCAGTGTACACCGTGCTGTTCTTCGACGAGGCCAACACCACGGAGGCGGTGGGGGTCATCAAGGAGGTCATGTGTGACGGAACGCTGGACGGACAGCACATGAACCTCTGCCCCAACCTTAAGATGGTGGCCGCCTGCAACCCTTACCGCAAGTGAGTTGTGTGTGTGATGGGGGTGTTGTTGGGGTGGGGGTGGTAGTGGGGTGGGGGTGGGGGTGGGTGGTGGGTGTGTTTTGTGTGTGTGTGCACGCATGTCTGCAGGCATGTGTATGTGTTTATGTGTGTACTTAAGAATGGATAAAGAAATCTTAATCACTCATACACATACCTACATGCATGACCACACATCCACATATATGCCCATTCTGAATCCATGCAACTTACACATTCTTGCATACATGTGCTCACACACACACACACACACACACACATGCACGCACACACACTCTCACACATGCACATGCACACACAGACGCACACACGCATGCACACACACTCTCACACACTCTCTCTCACACACACACACACACGCGCACACACACAAAGCATGAAGAAATTGTAACACAAGGTTTGAACCCCGATGTGCAGACATTCTGATGAGCTGATTGAGAGGCTGGAAAACGCTGGCCTCGGCTACCATGTGGATGCTGACAAAACTGTCGACAAACTGGGTAAAGTGTGGAGTGTGTGGCACTTGGTTTAGGTTTCAGTTTCAGTTTCAGTTTCAAGGAGGTGTCAAAACATGCGTACAGATCCATATATGCTGCAGTATATCTGCTGTTATCTGCAATATATCTGCATGTATATATACATATATATATATATAGATATAGATATATATATATGTATGTATGTATGTATGTATGTATTTATGCTTCAGTAATGTAGCCTTACTTGCGTGAACGTGTGTCATTACAAGTGACTTAGAACGTAGATGTTTTTGACTTTTTGCATTCATTATCAGTTCTGTCTCTTGTTAGATCAGTGACTTCTCTTTTGCAGAGTCCATTAAGTAGTTTTGTGTAATTGTATTTAGATATTTGTTTCAAATCCCCCCCCCCCGCCACCCCATATACCTGGTTTCCTCCAACTCACCATTCATCCCCCCTCCCCCTCCTCTTCTAAATGGTAATACTGAAATGAATACATTAATACTCTACCAAAATATCTTCAGTCACCATGTGTGTGACAGGACATTTAACAAAATTCTTCCTCCACACACACACACACATATATATATATATAGATATATATATATATATAGATAGATAGATAGAGATATATATACTCGTAGAACAAGAACAAGAACAAAGCTTTAATCTCCAGGCCTCCGGCCCCTAGAAAGAGGTCAAAAATACACAATATGGTGATCACGCAGCGACAACAAAATGTAAAATACATACTAACTTAAACCTGTAGAACAAAAGTGCTTCTTGTGCATAGTAAATTAATTCTAACTTTCATCATTGTTGTCACAGAATTCCTGTCGTATCTTCAGGGCATTAAATATATAAACACAGAGATTACGAATACTGTAAACAGAACCATTCTTCAGCAAGTGAACATACGATTGACCTTAGTTCAGATGTTTTTGCCACAGGTTATTGTAAAGGACACAGTTGTTTATAAAATGGTTTTCATCTTTGACCACATTACAACATTTACATGCGTAATTTGAATTACATTTGAATGTGCTCCTAAAAAATGATCCATTTATTGGGAGCAAACCAAGCCGTAATTTTACCTAACAGTCCCTAAAACACTTTTTATCCACAAAGTCAAAATATTGCTCACACTGAAAACCAGTTTTAAATAGTCTGTAGTTATGATATATATATATATATATATATATATATATATTTTTTTTTTTTTAGAAAAAAAAGACAGAAAAAAAGAAATAAAGAACCAGATGCTTAATACTGGCATGAATCAAACACACTAATCTGGCCTTGGATGTGGTGGTCACTTTGAATGGACCTGTGTACAGGGTGCTTGTTGTCTGTGTCACTGTCATTGACTGTTGATGTTTGTGTGTGTGTGTGTGTGTGTGTGTGTGTGTGTGTGTGTGTGTATGTTTACCTGATTTTGTAAAGCACCCAGAGCCCTGTTGAGAGAATAGCTGCTATGTAAATTCACATCGTTATTATTACTATTTTTTATGATAATGATTATTAAGATTATTACAGTGATATGTATCATTATCATTTATATTGTCATCATCATCCTTATTATCATTATATTGTTATTACTACTATTATTATCATTTTCATTATCATTTTTCTTCTTCTTCTCCTTCACCATTATTATTATTATCATTAACATCATCATCATCATCAATATGATTATTGTTAATATCATCATCATCATTGTTATTGATATTATTATCATTATCATTCTTTTTTTTGGTTCTTATTATCATCATGACATCATCATTTTTCTTTTAATTATTTTATCATCATTACCAATGTAATTATTATTCTTATCATCATCGTTACTATCTTTGTCATTCTTCTTTTTCTTATCATCATCATCATATCATCATCATCATCATCATTTTTCTTCTTACTATTATCATCATCATTATTATTATCAACAATATTATCATCAGTTTAATTATTGTTGTTATTATCATCATCTTCATCATTATTATTATCATTACCATTCTTCTTATTTTCATCATCATCATTATGATTATTATAATCATCATCATTATCCTCCTCCTCCTCCTCCTCATTATTGTTATCATCATCATCATCATCATTATCCTCCTCCTCCTCCTCCTCTCCTCTTCATCCTCCTCCTCATTATTGTTTTCATCATCATCATCATCATCATCATCATCCCCTCCTCTTCATTCTCCTCATCATGATTGTTATCGTCATAATCATCATCTTCATCATTATTATTATGATCACCTTCATCATGATGATGTAAGTGTGACTGGTTGCAGGCCGGGTGCCGATGCGACGACTGGTGTACCGAGTGCAGCCCCTGCCCCAGAGCATGTTGCCCCTGGTGTGGGACTTTGGGCAGCTCAGCACACGGGTAGAGAACCTCTACATCCGACAGATGGTCCGGCGCTATGTGAGTTGGTTTGTGTGCTTGTGTGTGTGTGTGTGTGTGCGTGTGTGTGTGTGTGCTTGTGTGTGTGTGTGTGTGTGTGTGTGTGTGTTAATGATCTGATAAACATTTTGTTCATTTCTTTCTTGTATCTGAGTATACTTCTTTTTCTTGTGCGTTCATGGGCTGCAGCTCCAATGTACGCTCGTGTGTATGCGAAGGGCAATTTATTTGTTCATTGGTTTAGTTTTACATCTTTTCAGTGAGTGTGATATAAGAATAAAGAAAAAAAAGAGAGATAACATTATTTTGGGGTTAAAAAGGGGGATGGAATATGTAGAGATGTTTGTGAGGGAAGGCATAGTGTGTTAGTGTGTGCTTGCGTCTGTGTGTGTAAGATGCTTTGACTTCAATTTCACACATGATTTTTCAATCGCAGATGAAAAAAAAAAAAAAAAAAAAAAATCAAGATATTAAGTATCTTCATGAGGGTCCATTTGAAATGGTGTGGGGTGAAAGGTGTATGATTATCAGTATATTTACACATGCATCTAATTGTGTAATATGGTTTGCTGATAAAACATTAATTTCACGTGATTTTTGCATCAGAGATGGAAAAAAAACAACCAAGCTATCATAAGTATTTTTCATGCAGGTCTGTTTGAAATGGTGTGGGGCAATAATTGTATGGTTATCTGTATGCTTATACATGCATCAAATTGTGTAAATGTTTTGCTGATGCTTTAAAGTTAAAATCGCATTATTTTTACATCAGTTTATGTGAAAAAAAGTCTAATTAGGTATCGTCAGTATTTTTATGCAGGTCTGTTTGAAATGGTGTGTTTATGGTTATCTGTATGTTTACACATTCATCTAATTGTGTAAAATGGTTTGCTGATGCTTTAACGTTTATTTCCATTGATTTTTAGATCAGAAATGGAGAAAAAAAAAAATCAAGATTACATAAATATTTTATTGTGGGTCTGTTTGAAATGGTGTGTGTATGGTTATCTGTATGTTTACACATGTATCTAATAGTGTAAAATGGTTTGCTGATGCTTTAACGTTGATTTCACATGATTTTTGAATCAGAAATTAAAAAAATTGTCATGATAAGTATTTTTATGCGGGTCTGTTTGAAAAAGTGTTGTGCAACAGGTGTATGGTGTGTGTGTGTGTGTATGTGTGTACACATACGTCTGTGTGTAAGATGGTATGTTAATGCTTTAAAATTAATTTCACATGATTTTTAAATCAGAGCTGAAAAAAAATCACAATAAATATTTTTATTTGGATCTGTTTGAAATGGCTTGGGGTAACAGGTTCGTGAAGGACAGTTGGCAGAGCTGGATGATGCAGGCATGAACGTCCTGTGCAAAATCCTCATGGAGTCCCAGGAGTTCATGAGAAAACTGGCGGTAAGGTTTTGACGGATTGATTGGTAGATTGATTTGGATACTTATATACACAGCACCTGTGATTGATTGATTTGGATACTTATTTACACAGCGCCTGTGATTGATTGATTTTTTATTTGGATACTTATTCACACAGTGCCTGTCCTCAGTCAGAGACCAAGCTCAAAGCACATAACAGACACAGGGTCATTTGCACAACAGGCTGCTAACCTGGGTAGGGCTGACTGACGGTTGCTTTGGGCACTCCTTATTTATTTTTTGTGTCGCTTCAGTCAGGCTTCAGCTCAGTCATGCATGCGCACGCACACAGACACAGACACACACACACGGGCGCACATACACACATACACATGCACATGTACATATGTATATTGTAATGAATTTATTACAAATTTTTGCCAGGAGCTACTCGTGTTGCCGCTGTTTTTTGTTCTTTTTTGCATATGCTAAGTGCATGCTGCACAGTTATGCACAACACTTGACATAGTCACCACACATCACAGTTATGCAAAACACTCATCTTCTTCTTCTTCTTTGTTCATGGGCTGCAACTCCCATGTTCACTCGTTTGTACACGAGTGGGCTTTTTACGTGTATCGCTGTTTTTACCCCGCCTTGTTGGCAGCCATACTTTGTTTTCAGGGGTGTGCATGCTGGGTATGTTCTTGTTTCCATAACCCACTGAATGCTGACATGGATTACAGGATCTTTAATGTACGTATTTGATCTTCTGCTTGCGTATACACATGAAGGGGTTTCAGGCACAAGCAGGTCTGCGCATATGCTGACCTGGGAGATTGGTGCATAACATTCGACATACACAACACACATCGCATTTACACATAACACTCACCACAGACAACACACATCACAGTTACACATAACACTCGACATACACAACACACATCACAGTTACACATAACACTCACCATAGACAACACACATCACAGTTACACATAACACTCACCGTAGTTAACACACATCACAGTTACACATAACACTCACCGTAGTTAACACACATCACAGTTACACATAACACTCACCACAGACAACACAGAACACAGTTACACATAACACTCACCACAGACAACACACATCACAGTTACACATAACACTCACCACAGACAACACACATCACAGTTACACATAACACTCACCACAGACAACACACATCACAGTTACACATAACACTCGACATACACAACACACATCACAGTTACACATAACACTCACCGTAGTTAACACACATCACAGTTACACATAACACTCACCGTAGTTAACACACATCACAGTTACACATAACACTCACCACAGACAACACACAACACAGTTACACATAACACTCACCACAGACAACACACATCACAGTTATACATAACACTCTCCATAGTTAACACACATCACAGTTACACATAATACTCACCATAGACAACACACAACACAGTTACACATAGCACTCACCATAGTTAACACACATCACAGTTACACATAACACTCACCATAGACAACACACATCACAGTTACACATAACACTCACCATAGACAACACACAACACAGTTACACATGAGTGATGGCCTAGAGGTAACGCGTCCGCCTAGGAAGCGAGAGAGAATCTGAGCGCGCTGGTTCAAATCACGGCTCAGCCGCCGATATTTTCTCCCCCTCCACTAGACCTTGAGTGGTGGTCTGGACGCTAGTCATTCGGATGAGACGATAAACCGAGGTTCCGTGTGCAGCATGCACTAAGTGCACGTAAAAGAACCCACGGCAACAAAAGGGTTGTTCCTGGCAAAATTCTGTAGAAAAATCCACTTCGAGAGGAAAAACAAATAAAACTGCACGCAGGAAAAAATACAAAAAAATGGGTGGCGCTGTAGTACAGCGATGCGCTCTCCCTGTGGAGAGCAGCCCGAATTTCTCACAGAGAAATCTGTTGTGATAAAAAGAAATACAAATACAAATACAAACACTCACCACAACACTACCCTCAAAGACAGACGCCACATGTCACTACACCTGAACGATGACCTGAGTGATACACCTGTGCAGGATGAGTGCAGCTTCGTCAGCCTGCGAGACGTGGACCGAGCACTGACCGTGGCCAGCTGGTTCCTGGAGCAGGCCCGACACTCCGACATTCTCTTCAGGAAGCTGGACAGGAAGCTGGACCCACAGGACGAGGAGGAGGAGGAGGAGGAGGCGGTGTCTGGGTCGGGCACCTCTGTGGAGGACGAGGAGGAAGAAGAGGAGGTGCTGCTATTGTCTGGTTTTTCTGTTTTGTTTTGTTGTCTTTTAAATCACCCTTTGACATGACACATGCACGCAGGCATACGGTCATGTGTGCACACACACATGCACATATGCATGCATGTATGCATGCATGCATGCACACACATCCAAGTCTTGTTCATTATATCCCCAATTGAGATCATGACAGCAATTAAATGAAACTAGACTCTTTTTTCAGTTCAGTTCAGTTGCTCAGGCAGGTGTCACTGCATTTGTACAAATTCATAATCACTACACCACATCTGCCAAGCAGATGCCTGACCAGCAGTGTTACCCAGCGTGCTTTGTCAGGCCTTGACAGGGGGAAAGAAAAAAACAGGAATAGATAGACCAAAAAAGCTTTGTTCATTCAAATGTTCTTTCAGTATGTGTTCATTTGAATGGCCTAACCAATTTCTCAGAATGTGTGAGTGGAGTCTGTAGCATCACTGCACACAGGAAGTTCCATTCAGTATGTCCTGAGGGTTTAGATAACAACCTGGTTAGATACTTTTGAGCACCTGCTAGGAGAAAATCAATCCTAGTAAGAAGAAGAATCATGAAAATATGTAGTACTCATGTGGCACAAACTCCCCTTATGATAGGCTCTAACCACCTCACATGAAGCAATGCATACACAATAGTGCATTATAATGAACCTCAGCACATGAAAAAACAACACATATATGTGTATCTATACACCAAGACAATACTACAAATTGCAGGTATGAAGAGAGTCACACACACACACACACACACACACACACTTGACAAAAAATACTCAACACACGCACAGACGTGCACACAGACGCTTGCACTCACACACACACTTGCACGCACACAAACTCCCACCCACAGACACACACACACACACACACTGCATGATGATTTCAGTAGAGGATAAAGTGGTTGTACAGGAGGAGGAAGAATGCAGACAATTAGCTATACTTCATCACACCCAGACAGTTAGCTATGCTTCATTCACCCAGACATTTGGCTATGCTTCATTACACCCAGACAATTAGCTATACTTTATTACACCCAGACAGTTAGCTATGCTTTATCACACCCAGACAATAAGCTATTCTTCATCACACCCCGACAGTTAGCTATGCTTTATCACACCCAAAGGCCTGTTTGAACAAGTGGGTTTTAACTCTTTCCATACGAACGGCGAAGGAGACGACGTTAACAGCGTTTCACCCCAATTACCATCATCAAAATATTGCAAGCGGAAGGCTCTTATACTGAAGACGTGAATGTTGACAAAGAATACCACAATTCTGACGACGGAAGCTAAAGGTAGGGTCATTCAGACACCCACTGGACATCCGAGGGGTCTATGTAGAGGAGAAGAGAGGACTGGCCGTACTGAGTGAGTTAAAGTTTGCTTTGAAAGAGGACAGCATTGGTAGGGACGGAGATGTATTGTGAGAAAACAGACCAGAGAGAGGTGGTGATGGATGTGGCTGATGTAGAAGAGCTGAAGAAACACTGCCATGCCTGCTTTGGAAACTTTGCAAAATCCAGTATTCACTCAAAGTGATTGATTAATCATTCAAAACGCATCATCAGGTTGACAAAAAAAAATGTGTGTGTGTGTGTGTGTGTGTGTGTGTGTGTGTGATTGTGTGTGTTTGAAATCAGGGCAAAGACATGAAGGACATGACCAAGGCCTTGGTTCTCTCCCTTGGGGTGTGCTACCGGGCGTGTCTGCGCAGCAAGGAGGAGTACGACCGACACATCATCCCCCACTTCCAGCACCCCTTCACCCTGCCAGACAACCTGCACTACTTTGCCCGTGTCATTGACAGGTAAGTTATTGACAGGTGAGCGATGCCCCATACTTGCCTGTGTCACTGACAGGTGAGCTCTCACTTTGCCTGTGTCATTGACAGGTAAGTTATTGACAGGTGAATGATGCCCCACACTTTGCCGTTGTCATTGACAGGTGAGCTCTCACTTTGCCCGTGTCAGTGACAAGTAAGTTATTGACAGGTGACTGATGCCCCACACTTTGCCCATGTCACTGACAGGTAAGTTCTCATTGACAGGTGACTGATGCCCCACACTTTGCTCATGTTATTGACAGGTAAGTTATTGATAGGTGATTGATGCCCCACACTTTGCTCATGTTATTGACAGGTAAGTTATTGACAGGTGATTGATGCCCCACACTTTGCCATTGTCATTGACAGGTGAGCTCTCACTTTGCCCGTGTCAGTGACAGGTAAATTCTCATTGACAGGTGAGTGATGCACCACACTTTGCCTGTGTCACTGACAGTTGAGCTCCACTTGACAGGTGAACGATGCCCCACACTTTGCCCATGTCATTGACAGGTGAGCGATGCCCCACACTTTGCCCATGTCATTGACAGGTGAGTGATGCCCCACACTTTGCCCATGTCATTGACAAGTGAACGATGCCCCACACTTTGCCCATGTCATTGACAGGTGAGTGATGCCCCACACTTTGCCCATGTCATTGACAGGTGAGTGATGCCCCACACTTTGCCCATGTCATTGACAGGTGAGTGATGCCCCACACTTTGCCCATGTCATTGACAGGTGAGTGATGCCCCACACTTTGCCCATGTCATTGACAGGTGAGTGATGCCCCACACTTTGCCATTGTCATTGACAGGTGAGCTCTCACTTTGCCCGTGTCAGTGACAGGTAAATTCTCATTGACAGGTGAGTGATGCACCACACTTTGCCTTTGTCACTGACAGTTGAGCTCCACTTGACAGGTGAGTGATGCCCCACACTTTGCCCATGTCATTGACAGGTGAGCGATGCCCCACACTTTGCCCTTGTCATTGACAGGTGAGTGATGCCCCACACTTTGCCCATGTCATTGACAGGTGAGTGATGCCCCACACTTTGCCCATGTCATTGACAGGTGAGTGATGCCCCACACTTTGCCCATGTCATTGACAGGTGAGTGATGCCCCACACTTTGCCCATGCCATTGACAGGTGAGTGATGCCCCACACTTTGCCTGTGTCATTAACAGGGCAAAGTGAGGTGCCATGTAGACAGTTAAACTCTATTTTCAGGGGTGTGCATGCTGGGTATGTTCTTGTTTCCATAACCCACCGAATGCTGATATAGATTGCAGAATTTTTAACATGTGTATTTGATCCTCTGCATGTGTATACATATGAAGGGGATTTAGGCACAAGCAAGTCTGCACATCTGATAACCTGGGAGATAAAAAAAAAGAACAACTCCACCCTTTACCCACCAGGCGCCGTGACCGGTGTTCAAACCCATCATCCTCAGATTTAAAGTCCAAAGCTTTAACCACTCAGCTGTTGCACCCTTCAGCCCAAAAGGTGTGACAGGAAATGAAATCTTGAATCTCTTGCCAGGTGTCAGGACGTGTTCCTGGACAGTGTGCGGCTGGAGGACAACATCGCGAGGAACCAGGCCCTGAAGGACAACGTCTTCATGATGGTGGTGTGCATCGAGCTGCGCATCCCTCTCTTCCTGGTCGGCAAGCCTGGCTCCTCCAAGTCCCTGGCCAAGACCATCGTGGCCGACGCCATGCAGGGCAACGCTGCTTACTCAGAGCTTTTCAAGACCTTCAAACAGGTCCTGTCCTTCCTCCTTCCTTTCCGCCTTTCTGTCGTTTTTTTTTTTTTTTGGTTATGGGCGTTTGTTGTTTGTGTGTTTTTGTTTGTGTGTAGGGATGGGGTTTAGGGGGATGTTGTGTGCGCTTGTGTGTGTCTGTAGGAGTGGGGTTTCGGGGAAGTTGTGTGTTTGTGTGTGTGTGTTGGATGAGGGCAAGGGAGGTTGTTGGTGAGAGGAGCGTGTGTGTGTGTGTGTGTGTGTGTTGGGGGAAAAGGGGGGGGATGGCATGTAGGGCTGTGTGGATGGGCATTGTGTGTGTGTGTGTGTAGGGATTGTGCTGGGAGGAGATTGTATGTGTGTAGGTGGGTGGATGGGGCATGTGTGTTTAGTTGTGTGGGTGTGGGTAGTTTGTGTGTATGTGTGTGTTTGTACATGTGCACCTGTGTCTGTGCTAATGTCTGTGTCAGCTTGGTTACCCATGTTCAGCTGTTCAGAAAGGAAGCCGCAGTGTTACACAAACTCACACCAACAGTCGCTGAGACAGACAAAACACTGATGCATGCCTGCACTGATACGGACGCACACACTTCAACATGTGCCTGACGCTGGTTCACACATGAGGACACACATTTGGTATCCCTGCATAGCGCCCACACACCCAGTCATGGTTTGGAGGAAGGTGTGTGAACCAGATCACTCTATCTGCAGGCCCAGATGGTGTCCTTCCAGTGCAGTCCCCTGGCGACGGCAGATGGCATCCTGGGAACATTCCGACAGTGCGCCAAGTTCCAGGAAGGGAAGTCGAAGACAAGCTTTGTGTCTGTGGTGGTTCTGGACGAAGTGGGTCTGGCTGAAGATTCTCCCAGAATGCCTCTGAAGGTAAAGTAAATACAAAAATGGGAAGGGGAAAAAAAAGAAAGAGTGAGGGGAGAAAGAATTTGCATTTAATTTTATTTACGTTTAAGGCCAAAGCCCTGTTTCAACGATTACGAACAAATAAGCAAATTTCAACATCAGTGGTTCCTTGTGGACTGCCGGTGCTGGGACGGGGACAGACAAACCTGGGTGTGGTTGTGTTTGGGGGACTCGGAATGAGCGGCATGGGAGTAATGCCACTGAAACAGAGCACATGATGGGGCAGCAAAAAAAGAAAAAAAAAAGAAAAGAAGCAAATCCCATGCTGATAGTTTTGAACAATTGTGTCATTCAGTGAAAGTGTGAAAAGGACCTGAAATATACAATGAAATTAGTTAAATTCAGAATATAAGATATTGTTGTAATATCTCCATCAACATAATACCACTTCACTGTCTTAATATAATCTTTTTTTGTGTTAGACTTCATCCATACAGTATTCCACAGTATCATTTTAATCTTTTTTCCCTCAAACTTCATCCTATACACCTCTCAGTCTCAGCGTAATCACTTTTCCCTCAAACTTCATCCTATACACCTCTCAGTCTTATTGTAATCACCTTTCCCTCAAACTTCATCCTGTACACCTCTCAGTCTTATTGTAATCACCTTTCCCTCAAAGTTCATCCTATACACCTCTCAGTCTTATTGTAATCACTTTTCCCTCAAACTTCATCCTGTACACCTCTCAGTCTTATTGTAATCACCTTTCCCTCAAACTTCATCCTATACACCTCTCAGTCTTATTGTAATCACTTTTCCCCCAAACTTCATCCTATACACCTCTCAGTCTTATTGTAATCACTTTTCCCTCAAACTTCATCCTATACACCTCACAGTCTCAGCGTAATCACTTTTCCCTCAAACATCATTCTATACACCTCTCAGTCTTGTAATCACCTTTCCCTCAAACTTCATCCTGTACACCTCACAGTCTCAGCATAATCACTTTTCCCTCAAACTTCATCCTGTACACCTTACAGTCTCATTGTAATAACTTTTTCCTCAACCTTCACCCGATACACATCACAGTCTCATTGTAATCTCTTATTTCTCAAACTTCACCCGATACACATCACAGTCTCATTGTAATCTCTTATTCCTCAAACTTCACCTGATACACTTCACAGTCTCATTGTAATCTCTTATTCCTCAAACTTCACCCAATACACATCACAGTCTCATTGTAATCTCTTATTCCTCAAACTTCACCCGATACACTTCAGTCTCATTGTAATCTCTTATTCCTCAAACTTCACCCGATACACTTCACAGTCTCATTGTAATCTCTTATTCCTCAAACTTCACCCGATACACATCACAGTCTCATTGTAATCTCTTATTCCTCAGACTTGTTCTATGCGCCTTACAGTCTCATTGTAATATCTTATTCATCAAACTTCACCCGATACACATCACAGTCTCATTGTAATCTCTTATTCCTCAGGCTTCACCCGATACACTCCACATTCTCATTGTAATCTCTTATTCCTCAAACTTCACCCGATACACATCACAGTCTCATTGTAATCTCTTATTCCTCAAACTTCACCCGATACACATCACAGTCTCATTGTAATCTCTTATTCCTCAAACTTCACCCGATGCACATCACAGTCTCATTGTAATCACTTATTCCTCAAACTTCACCCGATGCACATCACAGTCTCATTGTAATCACTTACTCCTCAAACTTCACCCGATACACATCACAGTCTCATTGTAATAACTCTTTTCCTCAGACTCTCCATCCTCTGTTGGAAGACGGTTGCCCGGGTGATGAAGTGCCTGACGACAGCAAAAAGGTGACTTATTTTTGCTTTTTTTTTTCCACAATTTTTATTCAGACAAAGGTTTCCGATACAAAATTTATATTTTTTTTTATATCAGATATTTATATATTTTATTTTATCAGAAAGTATGGGGTACACACATAATTATGTTCTAAATACTGACAAGTCCACAGCTGCACATTATAAGCAGAGCAATACATATTCAATAGTGTAATTCCAAGGTGGTATTTCATAGCTTAATCATGTGCTGAACATGTATAAAGTGCCCATTTTTCTATGGAGGGTTATGCCTGATAATTTTTTCTTGTATTTGAATGAATGTTTTACTTGTCAGATTTCACATTGTGCAGTGCAGTTGAGCATCCTTTATATGGAAACATGATATTTGAAAAAAATATTATTGTTATGATTATTTTGATTATGATTTTTTTTTTTTTAATGCTTGAAAAAATTTTTTTTTTTAGAAATTACTTTAATATTATTATTATTATTAAAAAAGATATTATTATTGTTATTGTTATTAGTATTATTTTAGTTATTTGCCAGAGCTATCAGAAGAATGGTGCATGGTATAGCTCAGACAAATCACATACTTCAGTTTTGTTTGAGAAATTCCATCTCCAGATTTTTTTTTTAATCCAGTTCATTTATCATTTACCAGTTGTCAAAAAGAAAAAGAAAAAAAAAGCATGGAATTATGACTTAAGATGCACATTCACTCAGAATGGTGTCCCCCTGAGTGACTGGGATTTGCTGTGCAGGTGGCGTTCATTGGTATTTCTAACTGGGCCCTGGACCCCGCCAAGATGAACCGAGGCATTCTGGTGCAGCGTGATGTCCCTGACGAAGACGAACTCATTGAGACAGCCAGGTCAGTGTCCTCTCTAGATACAAACCTGATGATGATCATACAAGTAATGTCTAGGTATGTATGATAGTCTGCCGTGTCCAACTATGACCTCCAGAACAGCAGAGGAGGCGTCTGCTGTCCGGACTATCTGGGCTAGAATTTCATTATTGTGGAGAGTGTGTTGCCCAAGTTACATCCCCATTGTCTTGGCCAAAAGGGTTTTTGGGGCAGTTGGTGTTGGGATGGTTCCCCAAAGGCCAGTTACTAGCCCACAAGGCTGCAGCACTTTAGAGCCAGGGCAGTCTTGCCTCCTAATTTCAGCTGCCACACTGATGATAGCATTATAACTTGAATGGGATAGATCTGATGGGTGTTTTTACTTTATCACTCCATGTAAGTCCAGTGATTAAAGCATTGGGCTTTCAATTTGAGGGTCCCGGTTTTGAATCTCGGTAACGGCACCTGATGGGTACAGGGTGGAGATTTTTCTGATCTCTCAGGTCAGCATATGTGCAAACCTGTTAGTACCTGAAGCCCCTTAGTGTGTATATGCACACAGAAGATCAAATTTGCACATTAAACATTCTGTAATCCATGTCAGCGTTCAGTGGGTTATGGAAACAAGCACATACCCAGCATGCGCAGCCTGAAAATGGAATATGGCTGCCTACATGGCAGGGTAAATAAACAAAATGATCATACAGGAAAAATGTTACATTTCTGTATGAGTGTGCATGTGTATGTAACTGAAACCTGATTGAATGACACTGGAAATGAATGATGAGTGCCCAAATGAAAGTTGTCAGTCACCTCTACCCTGGTAGGCAGCCTGTTGTGCGAATGACTCCAGGTTTGTAAAGCGCTTGGTCACTGAGGATAGGTGCTGTGTAAGCACTCAAATCATCATCATCACCTTAATCACCGTCACGGTGTTCCAGGGGTATCTGTACCACCCAGGACGAGCTGGCCCTGCACAACGTGAACGAACTGATCCCAGACCTGGCCAAAGCTTACCTCAACATCTTCAAAGAGGCCAAGCTGAAACGAGAGTTCTTCGGACTGCGGGACTTCTACAGGTGAGCTGAATGCAGAGATGCCAACTGCTGTATTTTGTTACACTCCATCGCAGTTTGTTCCAACGTTATGCCAATGTCAAAATTGTTTCGACAAGTTCATTTTCAACTATATTGCATGGTCTTATGCTTTCCTGTTGTAGCATTACCCAGAATGCATCAAGTCATTGGCTAACACTTGCTACAGTGTCTTAGGTGACCTCCTGAGGAAGTATAAACAGAGCACCAATAAGTGAGTGGAAAACAGACCTCATGTAGCAAACAGCCTCCAGTAGTGTTTGCATGCCTCGTAGATAAAATGTACGTTTGCTGATGTGGCTCAGAGACCGTGTTGCCACCAAATTCAAAATGTTCCTATCAAATTCCCTGATTGTTTCTACAAACACTTGACAGGGGTTTGTATCTCTTCAAATGAACACTGTGCTACATAGACAGTGGGGAGCGGTGGCGTAGCAGTAATGCACTTGACTAGAAAGTGAGTGTTCATGGGTTCAGATTCCGTGTGCAGAACCCCCCACACCCCCTTCCACACACACCCCATCCACTAGATCTTAAGTGTAGTGGTCTGGGTGCTAGTCTTTTGGATGAAGATTTCTAATGCGAAGTCCCTGTTGCAGCATACACACACATATACAAACATATATTTGTCCTTATGAGATGTTTTGAATAATAATTCATTACTTAAAAAAATTCTGATTGCTTGAAGCAAAGTCCAGTTGGTATCAACCTTTGATTGATCATGTAGTTTTTTTATTATTATTATTATACGCATACTTTATACTGTTATAGGGTTGTTTAATTTATTGTTACAATTCCTGCTATAGTTCTACTTCCGGGAGGTTATCAGCCGTAGCTACTTTCGTTTTCTCCGCATAGGCAGATAGTAGTTTGCACAGGACAGGAATCGGACTCCCTGCCGAAGTCTGCACTGGTGGGTCACGGTAAGTATGTTAGATAAATGTAATTTTAGGAAAAAAAATTTCTTTTATAGTTCACTGTTAGTCAGCGACAGGCGCAATAGCCGAGTGGTTAAAGCGTTGGACTTTCAATCTGAGGGTCCCGGGTTCGAATCACGGTGACGGTGCCTGGTGGGTAAAAGGTGGAGATTTTTACGATCTCCCAGGTCAACATTTGTGCAGACCTGCTAGTGCCTGAACCCCCTTCGTGTGTAAATGCATGCAGAAGATCAGATACGCACGTTAAAGATCCTGTAATCCATGTCGGCGTTCGGTGGGTTATGGAAACAAGAACATACCCAGCATGCACACCCCCGAAAGTGGAGTATGGCTGCCTACATGGCGGGGTAAAAACGGTCATGCACGTAAAAGCCCACTCGTGTACATGCGAGTGAACGTGGGAGTTGCAGCCCACGAACGCAGAAGAAGAAGAAGAAGAAGAAGAAACTGTTAGTCAGCCCAGTCCTTTGAAGCTCTTCCTTTCCCACCGCTCTGTCACTTCAGTCCTCCCACCACCTCTTCCCGTGTGCCCCCTCCCCCATCTCCCAAGTGCACATACACACTTTTTTCTTTTAAATAAAAGAAAAGGGAACTGGATCTTGTTTGGGTTTGTATCAGTTTCAGTTTCTCAAGGAGGTGTCACTGTGTTCAGACAAATACATATAGGCTACACCACATCTGCTAAGCAGATGCCTGACCAGCAGCACAACCCAACACGCTTAGTCAGGCCTTGAGTGCATGCATGTATATATTTGTGAGCCTATTAGAGTGGATTCCTTTGACAAAATTTTGCCAGAGGACAACACTCTCATTGCTTTGGGCACTTTTTCAGTGTGCCAAGTTCTTGCTGCACACAGGCCCTTGGTTTATCGTCTCATCCGAATGACTAGATGCTCAGTTCGATTTTCCAGTCTTCTTCTTCTTCTGCGTTCACTTGTATGCACACAAGTGGGCTTTTACGTGTATGACCGTTTTTACCCCGCCATGTTG
The DNA here is from genome assembly GCF_041734735.1 of Babylonia areolata. Classification (NCBI taxonomy): domain Eukaryota; kingdom Metazoa; phylum Mollusca; class Gastropoda; order Neogastropoda; family Buccinidae; genus Babylonia; species Babylonia areolata. The sequence continues at coordinate 29,527,733 of NC_134898.1, forward strand.
GCAGCCATACTCCGTTTTCGGGGGTGTGCATGCTGGGTATGTTCTTGTTTCTATAACCCACTGAACGCTGACATGGATTACAGGATCTTTAACGTGTGTATTTGATCTTCTGCTTGCATATACACATGAAGGGGGTTCAGGCACAAGCAGGTCTGCACATATGTTGACCTGGGAGATCGTAAAAATCTCCACCCTTTACCCACCAGGCGCCGTCACCGTGATTCGAACCCGGGACCCTCAGATTGAAAGTCCAACGCTTTAACCATTCGGCTATTGCGCCCGTCGATTTTCCAGTCAAACTGGTGAGAAAGGGTGAGGGCAGGACTGGAAGCCAGACCCTCATAGACTCTGTGTTGGCAGTTGAGCATCTTAACTCTTTCTGGACGAAGGAATGCTCACGCATTCCTTCACAAAACGTATTCGGTTTCGGACGAAGGAATGGAATAGCATTCTCTGAAAGTAAAATTCCATCATGCGCTGTACACGTGATTTTGTGATTAGCCAAGCAGAGTGCGCTATTCTGGGTCACTCCACAATCGAACAGTATGATTGGTTAGTCTATGATGTGTGGCCTGTCTCGCACACACGCTGACAAAGTCACTGACCGGTCGTCTGCTCGCGTGCCAGCCTGTCAGCAAAGCGGGCTCTTCTCAAAATGTTGTGATGCGAACAAGGCAGTGATGGCAATGTTTTTGGGTTGCCGAAGTACTTGAAATGCTACAAACTGAAGGGTCGGCCATTGAAGAGGTGGATGATGACGAAGAAGAAAGCGAAATTAATGCAGAAAGCGAGCATGGGTATGGTGATTCGGGGTGAAAAATTGGCAGTATTTTCTACATATGGCAAAACTGTAAAAATGAGATGAGAAATTTGATTTTTTTTATATATAATAGCTCAGCACGTAATAAACCAGTTCTGAAAGTTTTATTTTTTTACACAGTATTTTGTATTTTTTGTAATTTTTTTCCAAACCCTTACAAATGGGCCGTCTGTGGGGAAAAGCAAGGGAGAAAACTTGTCGTCCCGAGTGAGTTAACCATTCTGACACCTTCCTCTTCTCGCTGTGTAGCTTGGTGAAGATGGTGTACTCGTTTGCTGCCGAGTCCAAGTGTCGCCCCTCCCAGCGACAGCTGATCGCCGCGATCCGGCGAAACTTTGGCGGCCTTGACACCATTGACCCTGTGGAGTCGTTCAGAAAGCTGCTGCCCTCCAGTCTGTGTGCAGAGAAGGTGGGTGACGGAAACTGTGTCTGTGCCTGGGCGTTGTGATTGTATTTATTAATGATTAATTCCTCTGTAATAATAATAATATTAATAATGATATTGGATACTTGTTGAGTGCTTTCCTAGCTACAGAGTCATGCCTTCATTGAGGCTAAGGGACAACCATTATTACATTTTGATGATAATAATGATATATCATATTTGTATGGCGCAACTCCTCATGTAATGGCTCTAGTATCATACGTATATGGAGCAGACTCCTGGAGTAATGGCTCTGATATCACATGTACATGGAGCAGACTCCTGGAGTAATGGCTCTGATATCACACGTATATGGAGCAGACTCCTGGAGTAATGGCTCTGATATCACATGTATATGGAGCAGACTCCTGGAGTAATGGTTCTGATATCACACGTATATGGAGCAGACTCCTGGAGTAATGGTTCTGATATCATACGTATATGGAGCAGACTCCTGGATTAATGGTTCTGATATCATACGTATATGGAGCAGACTCCTGGAGTAATGGTTCTGATATCATACGTATATGGAGCAGACTCCTGGAGTAATGGTTCTGATATCATACGTATATGGAGCAGACTCCTGGAGTAATGGCTCTGATATCACACGTATATGGAGCAGACTCCTGGAGTAATGGTTCTGATATCATACGTATATGGAGCAGACTCCTGGAGTAATGGCTCTGATATCACATGTGTATGGAGCAGACTCCTGGAGTAATGGCTCTGATATCACATGTATATGGAGCAGACTCCTGGAGTAATGGTTCTGATATCATACGTATATGGAGCAGACTCCTGGAGTAATGGCTCTGATATCACACATATATGGAGCAGACTCCTGGAGTAATGGCTCTGATATCACATGTGTATGGAGCAGACTCCCCATGTCATGGACTCTCAGCACCTCACATGTGTGGATCAGTGATCAGGTTGTGCATCAGTACAGGAAACAACAGGACAGATGCATGCGTCAGACTATTTGAGCTTTTTTCACAGTGTTTCTTTTTCATTATTTCTCTTGCTGGTTTTAAGAACTGACAGGTAGGTACTCAGCCCTGAAATGGTCCCATTGTGTTAGGCTGCGCCATCAGCGGCATGGTTTGATTTAATTTTGTTTTTTTATATCTTGACAGTGATGGCGTTCTGTTTCAGTACTGTGTAAATGTTTGCTTTAGCCGTGCTCTTGGAGTCTCAGAGTGCTGCAGGAATGTTCTCTGCCATTTTATCGGAGACGTTATGGGTTTTTTGTTGTTGTTGTTTCAGCCTCGACCTGGTGACCCAGACTGCACTCCCTCAGGGCTCATCAAGGCCGCTCTCAGTGGAGACGACATGGGAGGGTCAGTACCTCTCACCTGCCATGAAACGACTGATCTCAATCCTATTACTCAGTCAATCAGTCAATCAGATTGTTTTAACTCACTTAGTAATGCCAGTTAGCTCCCACAGACGACCCATTTGTATGGGTAAGAAATAAAATCGCCAAAAAACAAATGTTAGAATTCATGAACTGAAAACTTCCAAACTGATTAGTAACATAACGAGTTAGTTGGGGACAAAATTTAAAACTTCCTTCCTCCCTTCTTATGTTATCATACAGTGGGATGATGAAATTATCCATATTTTTGTTGTTGAAATTTACACACACTGATGGGACATGGGACAACATTGCAGTGGTGTGATTGTGGGACATGTGACAGCATTGATGGATTATAATTGTGGGACATGTGTCACCATTGATGGATTATAATTGTGGGACATGTGACAGCATTGATGGATTATAATTGTGGGACATGTGTCACCATTGATGGATTATAATTGTGGGACATGTGTCACCATTGATGGATTATGGTTGTGGGACATGTGTCACCATTGATGGATTATAATTGTGGGACATGTGACAGCATTGATGGATTATAATTGTGGGACATGTGACAGCATTGATGGATTATAATTGTGGGACATGTGACAGCATTGATGGATTATAATTGTGGGACATGTGACAGCATTGATGGATTATAATTGTGGGACATGTGACAACATTGATGGATTATAATTGTAGGACATGTGGCAGCATTGATGGATTATGATTGTGGGACATGTGGCAGCATTGATGGATTATAATTGTGGGACATGTGTCAACGTTGCAGGGAGACCCGATACTTGCTGCTGCTGACGGAGAACTACGGAGGCCTGAGCATCCTGTCAGAGAACCTGCTGGCAGACCGGCGTGTGGTTCCTATTTTTGGCAGCAGCTTTCCCAAGGACCAGGAGTACACCCAGGTGAAAAATCTTACTGTGTCCTTTTCATCCAAACTGTGAAAATGAATGTGTAGGGATTAATTCATGTCATTTTTCTCAGATATGGTGTGTGTGTATGTGTTTGTGTGTTGTGTTGTGTGTGTGTCATGTGTGTGTTGTGAGTGTGTGCATGCATGTGGATGTGCCACAATTTCTGCACAGTTTGCTGGTTCATTTTCCTGAAATGTGTTCCAGAGATCTGGTTTAAAACTTTTACAATCTGTGAGCGTGGTTGTTTCCTGTTCTCACACATCCCTCCCCCACACCTCTCACCCCCCCCCCCACCCCCCATCTCAAAGAGGAAGGGGTGGGAGAGGGGAGATCAGTGAGGGTTTAGGTTTTTTGGTTGGCTGGTTGTCTTAACCCCTGCACTTCTAAACCTAAATGGAACGAGATCAGCGCAGCATGGACCTTATGTGTTGTTACTGATCACTACTTTTTCTTGTTTGTAATTATGAGAGGGTGTGACTGATTTTTGCTGAATGTTTTGTTTTGAACAAAAGTAATCCAATCCCAAGAGACTAAGTCTGAATAAAGAACAGTGACTGACTGACTGACTGACTGACCTGCGAGTTTCAGCTTCATCACAGTGAGACAACAGCCTTCACTTCACCGATGAACATACTTGTCAGCAGGGTTAATCTGGAACATCTGTCGTCAGTTTGTGGATTAAATGAAAATAGACAGCTTTCGTTACAGAAGGCCGTTGTGAATGATGAAGGTGTCAGTGACTTCTGAGAATAGAATGCAGCCTAGGTGCACAAAGGCGGCTGCAGATGACACAGTCTCATCTCCTCTCTTTGTGGGACTGACAGACAGCAATAGCAGATGATGGGTCTTGTCTTTGTGGGACTGACAGACAGCAATAGCAAATGATGGGTCTCGTCTCGTCTCCTCTCTTTGTGGGACTGACAGACAGCAATAGCAGATGATTGGTCTCGTCTCTTCTCTTTGTGGGACTGACAGACAGCAATAGCAGATGATGGGTCTCGTCTCTTCTGTTTGTGGGACTGACAGACAGCAATAGCAGGTGATGGGTCTTGTCTCCTCTCTTTGTGGGGTTGACGCTTGTAGTTGAGGTCCTGAAGGCGCCTCTCCTCAGATGCCTGAGATATCTTGTAGACAGCTCGTCTAACGAGAGTGTAAATCATCCAGATTTGTCGGAACATCAACCGCATCAAGGTGTGCATGGAGACGGGACAGACTGTCATCCTTCTGAACCTGGAGAACCTGTATGAGAGTCTGTACGACGCCCTCAACCAGGTAACTCATATATATACATATATATTTTATATATATAATGCATCTATCTATCTGTCTGTCTCACATCTATCTATCTGTCTGTCTCTCTTATATATCTATCTCTGTGTGTCTGTCTGTCAATCTATCTACATCTTTCTGTCTGTGTCTCCATGAATACACACACACACACAGACATACACACACACACAGGCACACACACGTGTGTGTGTCTCTGTGTGTGTGTATTCATAGAGAGAGAGACACAGACAGAAAGATATGTGTGTGTTGTGTGTGTGTGTGTGTGTGCGTGCATGCGTGTGCGTTTAATCTCTTGTTAGCCTCCTATGATATGTCATGAACTGTATCTTTGTAGCGTTTTCTTTTCTTTTCTTTTTCTTTTTTCTTTTTTTTTTTAAGATGTGACAGAGAATTGTGTTTAACGTGGTTTAATTTTTATTCAGTCGGCCATACTGGATGCAACAGTGTCATGTCATGTAATGCATGTCAGTCCGTCCATATGTCTGTTTGTCTGTATGTCTGTCCGCATGTCTGTCTGTCTGTCCGCATGTCTGTCTGTCCTTTGAATCTGGGTATGTTCTTGTTTCCATAACCAACCAAAGGCTAACATGGATTACAGGATTTGTAATGTGCGTATTCGATCTTCTGCATGCGTATACACACGAAGGAGGTTCAGGCACTAACAGGTCTGCATATATGTTGACCTGGGAGATCTGAAAAATCTCCACCCATAACCCACCAGGTGCTGTGACAGTGATTTGAAACTGTGACCCTCAGATTGAAAGTCCAACGCTTTAACCACTCGGCTGTTGAGCCTGTCGTGAAGCAGCCAAGTCAGACGCTTCCATGCTGTGTCTCATGTTTACAAGTAATATTGCCATGTTTTCGCAGTACTATGCCACGCTGGGATCAGATCGCTTCGTGGACTTGGGCCTGGGAACTCACCGTGTCAAATGCAAAGTGCATCGCCAGTTCAGGTTAGTCTGTGTGTGTGTGTTTGTATGTTCAGTGTTAATGTGTTTGAAAACTGTTACCCCTTTTTTTGTATCTCTTACTTGTAGGAAGTAGGAGAAAATGCATAGAATATGTGTGTGTGTGTGTGTGTGTGTGTGTAATATGCAAAAATGCTTGATTGCATGCATACCTAAATTTGCAAGCATGCATGCTTGTGTAGACACACTGACTCACATGTACACACATGCACACACACACACCACCCTACCCCCACTCCCTCCCTCCCCCCTCCCCCCAATACCCCTTTCCCAGCCCCTCCCCGCCCCCCTGCACACACACACACGCACACACATCTATTCCTACAGACCCATATATGCCCCAACACACACACCTTTAACCCACCCCCACCCCACCCCACCCCGTCAGTTTAAGTTTCTCTCCCTCCAAATATACCACAGGAAATAAGATGTTCTCCCTCCCCCTCGTCTCCCACCTCTCTCACACACACCCTTAACAACCCCCCTCCGCACCCCCCACAATTTAAGTTTCTCTCCCTCCAAATATATCAGGAAATAAGATGTTCCCACCTGATTCCCCCCACCTACCCCACACACACACCCTTAACACCCCCCACCCCTCAATTTAAGTTTCTCTCCCTTCAAATATTCCACAGAAAATAAGATGTTTTCACACTCCACCCTCACACACACCACCTCACCCCTGTTCTCCACCCCCACCCCCAAATACCCTGATCCCAGCCACCCCTCCCACACAATCTATCCTTGTAGACCCACACACACCACTCACACATCTATCCCTACAGACCCACACACACCACTCACACACATCCTTAACACACACCATCCTCGATTTACGTTTCTCACCCTCCAAATATACCACAGAAATTGAGATGTTCTCCCCCCCCCACACACACACCACCCACCCCCTGTTCTCCACCCCCCTACCCCCAAAATAACCCATTCCTAGCCACCGCTCCCACACACACATCTGTCCGTACAGACCCACATATGCCACCCCTCCCCCCACACACATCCTTAACACACATCCCCCTTAACTTAAGTTTCTCTCCCTCCAATTATACCACAGGAAATGAAATGTTCTCACCCCACCCACACACACATCTATCCCAACAGACCCCACACGCGCCACTCACACACACCATTAAAACACACCCCACAGTTCAAGGTCCTCTCCCTCCAGACATACCACATATAATGAGATGTCCTTACCCTACCCCCACCCCCACCCGCACCTCCCCCTGTGTTCCCTGTGGCTGCAGACTGATCGTGGTGGCGGAGAAGCAGGCGGTGTACGACAAGTTCCCCATCCCGCTCATCAACCGGCTGGAGAAGCACTTCCTGACCCTCAACAACATCATGACCCCTGACCAGCTGGACCTGGCCAGCAGACTGGAGGCCTGGGCACGGGAGTTTGTGACCGCCAGGCCACAGGGACAGCACGCCAGGTTCCTCCACATGAGAAGGTCAGTGATGACTTCGGATCACCAGATTCTGAACGACTTGGGACTGGTCTTGTTTGAATGAATGAATGATATGGATACTTACACAGGTGCCTGTCCTCGGTTGGAGACCAAGCTCTAAGCGCTTTACAAACCCGGAGTCATTTGCACAACAGGTTGCCTACCTGAATGGAGCCGACTAATTACTGCCATTGGGTGCTCATCATTCGTTTCCTGTGTCATTCGATCAGATTTCAGTTACACACACATACCATGCACACTCAGACAGACATATAACATTTTATGTGTATGACCATTTTGTTTATTTACCCCACCGTGTAGACAGCCATACTCCATTTTTCTGGGGTGTGCATGCTGGGCATGTTCTTGTTTCCAGAACCTACCAAACGCTGATATGGATTACAGGATCTTTAATGCGTGTATTTGATCTTTTATATGTGCATACACACAAAGAGGGTTCAGGCACTAGTGGGTCTGCACATACGTTGATGTGGGAGATCGGAAAAATCTCCACCCTTTTCCCACCCGGCGTAGCTTCCGAGATTCAAACCTGGGACCCTCAGATTGAAAGTCCAACGATTAAATAACTCGGCTGTTGTGCCGAGTGGTGTGGCCTAGTTCTGGGATTCTGAATGATATCTTGATACATGGAGTGGTGTGGCCTAGTTCCTGAGGTCTGAATGATATCTTGATACATGGAGTGGTGTGGCCAAGTTCTGGGGTTCTGAATGATATCTTGATACATGGAGTGGTGTGGCCTAGTTCTGGGGTTCTGAATGATATCTTGATACATGGAGTGGTGTGGCCTAGTTCTTGGGTTCTGAATGATCATGGAGTGGTGTGGCCTAGTTCCTGGGTTCTGAATGGTATCTTGATACAGTCTTGTAGCCTAGTGGTAACCTATGAAGCAAGAGAACCTAGTGAATCGGGGTGCATGGGATCTCTCGGAATTTTCTCCCTCTCTGACTAGACCTTGAGTGATGGTCTGGACACCAGTGGTTCAGAGGAGGTGTTGAACCAAGATCCAGTGTGCAGCATGCACTTAACATGCATAAAAGCACCCATGGCAACATGAGAATTGTCCCTGGCAAAATTTTATCATACAGTCCACTCTATTATGAGAGAGAGAGAGAGAGAGAGTGTGTGTGTGTGTGTGTGTGTGTTTGCAAAAGGCAGCTGTCAGTCGGCTCCACCCAGGTAGGCAGCCTGTTGTGCAGATGACTCCATGTACATTATAAAGCGCTTAGAGCTTGGTCTCTGACTGAGGAAAGGTGCTGTATAAGTATTCAAATCAATCTTTGTTGTTTTTTCTTGAATTGGGAGTTTAACAAATCTGTTGGCTGATGTCCTTAAGGTCGTCGTTCATGGCTTGGGTCTTAGTTCGGTGAAGGTTGCCTTGTTTGAGGGGGTGAGTCTTGATCTGTGTTGATTGGAGTTCTGCTTCATATCTCTCTCTGTTGCCTGTGAGGGATACAGACTGAACAAAGAAGGTAACAGAGCTGTCAGCTCCCTTTCCTCTGAGACATGTTGTACTGTATTATATTACTGTTTGTCACAACAGATTTGTCTGCCTGAATTCAGGCTGTATCTGATTATATACTACAAAGTGATTTTTTTTTTCGTGTCTGTGTTTGTGTGTGCATATTTGTTTGTTTGTATGTGTGTTCCTTTCATCATCTTTATCATGAATATGATTAAGGTAACTATTATTTTTTATTATTATTATTGTTATTATTTTGTTCTTATTAATGATTGTTGTGGTTGTTGCAGCTGCAGGGACAAATTGGAAGACTAGGCAATTCCTAAAATCTTTATCCTTGAGTAATTGTAGTGGCAAAATGAAAGCCATCAGAAATGATCAATACACTATTAATTTCACTCAGGAAAGATTTTCCGTGAGAAAGGTATGGTGGTATTGCTTCAAAAAAGAAGCAAAATACAGAGAATTATTTTATTCTCACACAAGTATACTTGGCTAGACAAAGATAAACATGGCACGGCAACAACAAAAACAACAAGAGAGGCAGAGCCTTCAAGACTCACTTGTGATACACTTTTTAAAAAATCCAAGCTTTTTATGTATTGAGTATAATGCATTTACTGATATATTTATATTTTTTATATTCTCTAAACTTGGCACTTTGATCTGATATTCGACTCAACAAAAGATCTGTCATTATTTTCATTTTTTGTTCAAACAGGAACTTCTTTTGCTAAGCATGAAAGTTTTGTTTATTGCAAACGTTTTGCTGCAGGCAGTAAAACAAGGGAAATTACTCTGCTGGGGGACTTAGTTTGCTTTCAACTGATCTTTCTCATCTTAAATATTACATTTTGAAATTATACTCAATACATAAAAAGCTTGGATGTTTTTTAAAAAGTGCATCATAAGTGAGTCTTGAAGGCCTTGCCTCTCTTGTTTCAAAATGTAATATTTAAGATGAGAAAGATCAGTTTAAAGCAAATTAACTCCCCCTAGCATTACAGAGTAATTTCCCTTTTTTACTATCTGCACCAAAACGTTTGCAAAATAAATAAAACTTCCATGCTTAGCAAAAGAAGTTCCTGTTTGAACAAAAAATGATAATAATGACTGCTCTAGCTGTTGGGTCAGAATATCAGATCAAAGTGCCAAGTTTAGAGAATACAAAAAATATAAATATAACAGTAAATGCAGTTTGCATATAATTAGGCTTCATTCTTTATTTTTTTGTGCCCATCCCAGAGGCGCAATATTGTTTTAAACAAGATGACTGGAAAGAACTGAATTTTTCCTATTTTTATGCCAAATTTGGTGTCAACTGACAAAGTAGTTGCAGAGAAAATGTCAATGTTAAAGTTTACCACGGACACACAGACACACAGACACACAGCCACACACACACACACACAGACAACCGAACACCGGGTTAAAACATAGACTCACTTGTTTACACAAGTGAGTCAACAAGAGAGGCAAAGCCTTCAAGACTCACTTGTGATACACTTTTTAAAAAATCCAAGCTTTTTATGTATTGAGTATAATGCATTTACTGATATATTTATATTTTTTATATTCTCTAAACTTGGCACTTTGATCTGATATTCGACTCAACAAAAGATCTGTCATTATTTTCATTTTTTGTTCAAACAGGAACTTCTTTTGCTAAGCATGAAAGTTTTGTTTATTGCAAACGTTTTGCTGCAGGCAGTAAAACAAGGGAAATTACTCTGCTGGGGGACTTAGTTTGCTTTCAACTGATCTTTCTCATCTTAAATATTACATTTTGAAATTATACTCAATACATAAAAAGCTTGGATGTTTTTTAAAAAGTGCATCATAAGTGAGTCTTGAAGGCCTTGCCTCTCTTGTTTCAAAATGTAATATTTAAGATGAGAAAGATCAGTTTAAAGCAAATTAACTCCCCCTAGCATTACAGAGTAATTTCCCTTTTTTACTATCTGCACCAAAACGTTTGCAAAATAAATAAAACTTCCATGCTTAGCAAAAGAAGTTCCTGTTTGAACAAAAAATGATAATAATGACTGCTCTAGCTGTTGGGTCAGAATATCAGATCAAAGTGCCAAGTTTAGAGAATACAAAAAATATAAATATAACAGTAAATGCAGTTTGCATATAATTAGGCTTCATTCTTTATTTTTTTGTGCCCATCCCAGAGGCGCAATATTGTTTTAAACAAGATGACTGGAAAGAACTGAATTGTTCCTATTTTTATGCCAAATTTGGTGTCAACTGACAAAGTAGTTGCAGAGAAAATGTCAATGTTAAAGTTTACCACGGACACACAGACACACAGACACACAGCCACACACACACACACACAGACAACCGAACACCGGGTTAAAACATAGACTCACTTGTTTACACAAGTGAGTCAAAAATAATTTTAAAAAAAGAAAAAAGGAAAAGAATGTAAGCACTGATAAGAGTTTGTAACTTGAGGTCAGGAATATGACAGCACATGTTTGTGTGTTTTGAACAGAGAGAAGAAAAAAGAAGAGGTGGGGGACGTTTTCATGGGGTACCACCCTGACACAGCACCTGCCATTGTCCTGAAAGTGTGGGAAATTCTTGATGTGGCGGCCAACCCCTCTGCAAAACAAAAGGTAGTGTTTGCTGTGTCGGCAGTGCTCTGTGTTATTCCCATTTCTTTGTCATGTTGACAACGGCTTAGCATTACTGTTACTGTTCACCCTGGTTCAGTATCTTTTTGGACAACGGGGAGAACATGCAAATAGCAGTGCAGTTAAGTTGTGAAGTAATCATATGACATTACGCTTCACAGTGAAATGCAGTACATTCAGTATAATACAATCAGTCAATCAAATCAAAAACACTTTGTAGATCCACATGGAAATTAACTTGTGCAATCACAGGTGTATTGTAAACACCAATATAAAATGATCATGCGCGGCATAAAAAGAGATTAAAACAGATTAGAATTCACAGCAGTTGACGATAGACCAAAACAAACCACACGTTCACGCAGGCATACACACACACACATACACACACACACGCTTCAGGATTCCATAAACAGTTCAGTTTAGAATGCCAACAGTACCAAGCAAGAATGAATGAAATCAGAATAGTTTGTTGGTTCGAGAATACTCGTACCTGGTCCACAGGGAAAGTAATCATAGTATGAGTTAACTTGAACCTGGAGTAGAATGAGTTAAATGTTTGGCTGTGGGGAGTGTTTTTCACTCAGAAACCTGGTGGTGAAAGAGTTAAAGAAAACTGATTGGAAAAAAAAAGCGAAATTGAATGGATGTGGGTTTTTTTCATCAGGTGCTGGAGGAGAGCCAGAGGATGTTGCTGTGGTGTGCCACCCCTGACGCAGTGGTGAGGTCGCATGACACGCACTGGAGCCAGGTGTACCACGACCAGCAGCAGCATGAACAACTGCTGCAGTACCTGGAACAACGTCTGCAGCAACATCTGGATGACGGAACCATGCTCATGGCACAGGTGAGTGCCTTTTTTTTCCCCCAACATTTTTGTCCACATTTTACATTGCTGCAACAACACCACAATGACAGAATGATAACCATGGCACAGGTGATGTCTTTTGTTCTTCATTTTGGTCCAAATTTTACATTGCTTGATGATGGAACAATGCTCATGGCACAGAGTATATCGGTTTTTTTTTTGTTTTTGTTTTTCTTATTTTAAAAGATCGTAATCAAAATTTACCTTATAGCAGACATAAATACATACTTTTACAATGGTATGGAATAGAAAAAAACTTGATAGAAAGTAGAAAAAAACCAAAAACAAAAAACAAACAGAACAGCAACAGGGTAAACAAATTTTTAAAAAAAGGGAAAGAAAGACAGCAACAGCAACCAGACAACAGACAGGGGATGTATTCTTCTTCTTTGGCATTTGTGGGCTGCAACTCCCGTCTCCACTCATGTAGGCAAGTGGGTTTTTACAAGCATGACCTTTTTTACCCCACCTTGCAGGCAGCCATGTTCTGCTTCTGGGAATGTGCATGCTGGGTACGTTCTTGTTTCCATAACCCAAAATGCTGACATGGATTGCAGGATCTTTAATCTGCGCATTTGATCTTCTGCATAAATATGCACACAAAGGGGGTCCAGGAGCAGGTCTGCACATTCATGGACCAGGAAAATGGGAAAAATCTCTGTCCTTAACCCATCAAGCATTTTGCCAGGGTCTGTAACCCAGAACCTTCAGATTGAAAGTCTAGCACCTTAATGTCTCAGAAAGGCAGTGGTACCTTCTAGTTTGTCTGAGTAATCCTGAGGTGGTAGGTCACTGTGGACTGGCTGTTGGTGGTTGTATGTTGGTCTTGATCTTCATGTGGACTTGCCAGTGTTCACTTATGATCATTGTTTAAGGCCCCAGTTTGGCATGGTGTTGTGTTCGTGGGAAAGGCACTGTGCTCCAAGTTTCCTCACTCCTCCCAGGTGTGAATAGGTACTTGACTCGGTTGGGAAAGGTTAACTCACTCAGTACGGCCAGTCCTCTCTTCTCCTCTACACAGACCCTTCGGATGTCCAGTGGGTGTCTGAATGACCCAACCTTTAGCTTCCGTCGTCAGAATTGTGGTATTCTTTGTCAACATTCACCTCTTCAGTATAAGAGCCTTCCGCTTGCAATATTTTGATGATGGTATTTGGGCTGAAACGCTGTTAACATCGTCTCTTTCGCCGTTCGTATGGAGAGAGTTAAAATGGCAGGAGAAGAAGATTGGGCCTGTGTTCTCGTGCTGAGTCCTAGAACTAAAACTAAAAACATTTGTCTCTTCTATTTGTGGTTCCTTTTGGTAAAGCTATGTCTGTGGTTAATGGATGAGGATGAATTATTTATTAATGTATATTGGCGGTGCCTATTGGTCTTTTGTTTATTCCTCTTTGTTCTTTTGACGTCACTCTTATTGTTTGTATGGTATATCTAAAATATGTATGTATGTAATGTTCCGATGCCCCCGTGGGTGCACAAGAAATAAACTTTTTGCCTTAGCATTTGCCTTTAGACATGGTGAACATGAATTCACTGTCCCTATGGCTGTAAAAGATCTTTCGTCTTTTTTGACTTTCATCCTTTACTCTTGTCTCCAGCTTTCAATTCTTCATGATGGTGTTAACCACATCATCACCTTTAACTTTTCTGGTTTCTGAATTCCATGTTAACTTATTTGTGCATATGTGGTTGCTGTTGATTGTGTCTTTCATTTGTTGTTTCAGCTGGGTTTCTTGGGTTGGTCATGGTGCTAAAGGAATCTCTGTGTGTCTGGGCATGCAGTGTTGTTGGTAGCAGTGGTGCTGTTGCATTTGCTACCACTGTTGCTGCTGCTGTTCATGTTTGTTGAAAGGAATAAGTCGAAAGAGTGAGTCAGAAGAAAGAATGTTTATTGAAAGGAATAAGTCAGAAGAAAGAATGTTTATTGAAAGGAATAAGTCAGAACAAAGAATGTTTATTGAAAGGAATAAGTCAGAAGAAAAAATGTTTATTGAAAGGAATAAGTCCAAAGAATGTTTATTGAAAGGAATAAGTCAGAAGAAAAAATGTTTATTGAAAGGAATAAGTCGGAAGAAAAAATGTTTATTGAAAGGAATAAGTCCAAAGAATGTTTATTGAAAGGAATAAGTCAGAAGAAAGAATGTTTATTGAAAGGAATTAGTCAGAAGAAAGAACATTTTTTGAAAGGAATAAGTCCAAAGAATGTTTATTGAAAGGAATAAGTTGAAAGAAAGAAGCATAGAAGCAAGCTGAAAGTGTAGTGTTACATTGGATGTGTGGCGACTGTTTCGTTAAGGTGACGACTCACTCCAAGCTGCTGACGGAACAAGAGAGGGCAACTCTGCAGAAGACTCTGCCGGTGTGCACCGTGACCTTGCTGTCACTGCAGGCCTTCGACACAGAACAGCAGTTCTGCCAGCAGCTCAGGTCAGTGCTTGGTTGACTGGGCAGGAAGGGTGGAATTGGGACTGGGACATGGGACCTGGGACCTCAGGTATTCATCTCATCCGAATGACTAACATCCAGACCACCGCTCAAGGTCTTGTGGAGGGGGAGAAAATACTCGCGACTGTGCCAGGATTCGAACCAGAGCGCTCAGATGTTCTTGCTTCCTAGGCGGACGCGTTACCCCTAGGTCATCACTCCACAAGAGGTGAGGTGAGAGTGGAGGTCAATGTTTGAATTAGCTATAGAACTGTATAATGATTTAGCTGTAGAGCAGTGTAATGTTGTAGCTATAGAACAGTGCAATGATGTAGCTATAGCGCAGTTTAATGATGTAGTTCTAGAACAGTCTAACGATGTAACACTAAAACAGCGTAATGGTGTAGCTATAGAACAGTGTAATGAACAGCGTAATGATGTAGCTACAGAGCAGTGTAATGATGTAGCTGTGGAACAGTCTAATGATATAGCTATACAGCAGTGTAATGATGTAGCTACAGAACAGCGTAATGATGTAGCTACAGAGCAGTGTAATGATGTAGCTGTGGAACAGTCTAATGATATAGCTATACAGCAGTGCGATGTAGCTACAGAACAGTGTAATGATGTAGCTGTGGAACAGTCTAATGATATAGCTATACAGCAGTGTAATGATGTAGCTACAGAACAGTGTAATGATGTAGCTACAGAGCAGTGTAATGATCTAGCTGTGGAACAGTCCAATGATATAGCTATAGAGCAGTGTAATGATGTGTAGCTACAGTACATTGTAATGATGTAGCTACAGAACAGTGTGATGATGTAGCTACAGAACAGTGTAATGATGTAGCTACAGAGCAGTGTGATGATGTAGCTACAGTACATTGTAATGATGTAGCTACAGAGCAGTGCGATGATGTAGCTACAGAGCAGTGTAATGATGTAGCTGTGGAACAGTCTAATGATATAGCTATAGAGCAGTGTAATGATGTAGCTACAGAACAGTGTAATGATGTAGCTACAGAACAGTGTAATGATGGAGCTATAGAACAGAACAGTGTGATGATGGAGCTATAGAACAGAACAGTGTGATGATGGAGCTATAGAACAGAACAGTGTGATGATGGAGCTACAGAACAGTGTGATGATAGAGCTATAGAACAGAACAGTGTGATGATGTAACTACAGAACAGTGTGATGATGTAGCTGTAGAACAGTGTGATGATGTAGCTATAGAACAGTGTGATGATGGAGCTATAGAACAGAACAGTGTAATGATGGAGCTATAGAACAGAACAGTGTGATAGAACAGAACAGTGTAATGATGGAGCTATAGAACAGAACAGTGTAATGATGTAGCTACAGAACAGTGTGATGATGTAGCTGTAGAACAGTGTAACGATGTCGGATCCATCAGTCATGCGAACACAGAACTGAGCACTAGAGTGAAGGCCAGCGGTCAGTGACTGATGGGGGGTACCGCTGTGCAGACTGTTCTTCAGCGACAGTCAGGACGGACACAAGCTGCTGCTGGTCCAGTGCGACAGTGGAGACTCGAACCAGAACCTCATCAAGGGGGCCCAGTACTGCATGCAGGATTTGCGGCCGGTGGGCTCCAGCCAGCATCATGTTGTCTTCATTATTCAGCTGCCCAGCATCGCTGGAGCCTGCTTCACTGGATTCCTGGTGAGTGTCTTAAAATTAAAAAAAAAAAAATCATTTAATTACACATACTTAACCGTGACCCACTAGTACAGACTCTGGCAGGGATCTGACATTTAAATAATCATTTTTTTCAATGTTTTAGATGTTTATTGCCTTTCAAAATGAGAGCATGCGCTGCTGCAGCTCACTTAAAAAAATCAACAACAAAACTTCATACTGTCCAGCTTAATTCAAATGTTCACATTTAGACAACACCCTGGTTCCTTCAGAGCTGTTGTGGCAGTGCGGTGGCGGCACAGACAACGCGTTTCCCCAGTCCACTGATGGCAGGTGTCTTTTCCAAATTTTTGTTCATCTGAAGTCAGATCACTCAGACCACAAGGAGACACTGAATAGTTAGCTTGATGTGTATGCAGGGTGAAAACACTAGGTAAATGAAAATACTATGTATATAAGCTTTGTGTCTAGAGGAAGACCCCTTTCTTCTCAGTAAGGAGACAACTGCTGTCACGACTATCTGGACTAGAATTTGTTTATGGTGGAGAGTGCCTTGCTCAAGTTATATTCCCACTCTCTTGGCCAAGAGGGCTTTAGGACAGTTGGCATTGGGATGGTCCCCAAAGGCCAACTGGCCCTCAAGCACTAAGAGCCAGTGCAGTCAAGCCTCCTAGTTTGAGAGCCATAGTCTTTCACAAAAAAAAAAGAGCTGTAAATGACTTCCCATCACAGTGGGAAAAACCATTGATCATATGCTCTCACTTTGCTGTTTGGCTGACTGTAAGCTTGTGAAAATATCTGATATAAGCTGTCAGAGACAGGCAAACTCATGTACATGTTGTGTGTGTGTGTGTGTGTGTGTGTGTGTGTGTGTGTGTGACAGGGAGGCAACTGGCACTGTGTGCACATTGACGACATGAGGGCCACAGATCGCCCCGTCCCCTCCAGCACCCTCCTCCAGACACTCACCGTAGGGCAGCTCATCATGGCCGCCATTCCCATGGTGACAGATCCGCAGACGGTGGATGCTGCAGACGATCTCATGCAGTGGGAGGAAGGGGGAGAGGCCTCCGCTGAGGCTGAAGGAGGACAGGTGAGTGTGTGGGTTGGTGTGTGGGTGTGAGCGGGTGTTAGTGTGTTGGGGGTGGTGGTGTTTGTGTGTGTATGTGGGTGTCTGTGTGGGTGTGTGAGGGCATTGTGTTGGTGTGTGGGAGTGTATGTGTGTGAGTGTGTGTGGTTTTGTGTGTGTGTGTGTGTGTGTGTGTGTGTAGTGAGTGTGTGTGTGTAGAGAGTGAGTGTGTGTGGGTATGTGAGCATATTTGTGTGTATGTGAGCAGATATATGTGTGTGCGCATGCACATGTGTGTGTGCATGCACGAATGCATGCATGTTTAACAAAAAAGTTCATGGCTTCGTTTTATTTATCATTTACTTTTTTCCTGTCCATGGTTCTCCCCTGTCTTTCTGACACCCATTCCTTCCTGTCTTTAGGCTGCGCCCATGGAGGTTGACGTGATGGATGTGCAGCTGGAGGAAATGGAGTCAGGGCCGAGCCAGGATGGGGATGCCCAAGCCATGGCAACAGAGGTGACCCAGCCTCAGGGCTTCAGCCGGCAGTACGTCAGGGACCTGTTCCGCTCCGGCATCCAGGCGGCCGTGGCCCTTGTGAGGGATCCGGAAGAGGGGACCCTGCGCGCCACTCGCCGCATCACCATTCTGCTGGACCTGTTGGAAGGTAGGCTGTGTGGTTTGTGTTCTCTCCTACCTGACATGGCACCACCATTCTGCTGGACCTGTTGGAAGGTAGGCTGTGTGGTTTGTGTTCTCTCCTACCTGACATGGCATCACCATTCTGCTGGACCTGCTGGAAGGTAGGCTGTGTGGCTGTGTTCTCTCCAACCTAACATGGCATCACCATTCTGCTGGACCTGCTGGAAGGTAGGCTGTGTGGCTGTGTTCTCTCCAACCTGACATGGCATCACCATTCTGCTGGACCTGCTGGAAGGTAGGCTGTGTGGCTGTGTTCTCTCCTACCTGACATGGCATTACCATGTAGTGCCTGTTCTGGTCCACAAGCAACATGACCTGATTTGACTTTTGCTGCCTTGTGTGCAGAGAATGCGGACTTCTTCAAGGGTCTGCACAAACTAGTGGCCAGCGTGCTGAAGGAGAGGGAGCTACGCATGGTGGACGCAGAGCGCTGGCTGTCCAGAGATGCTGCCAAGCTGGAGACCGTGAAGAAGGCAGGAACGTTCAGGTGGGCAGTGCTATTATTGATTTAAATGTTTGAGACCGTGAAGAAGGCAGGAACGTTCAGGTGGGCAGTGCTATTATTGATTTAAATATTTGAGACCGTGAAGAAGATGGGAACGTTCAGGTGGACAGTGCTATTATTGATTTAAATGTTTGAGACCGTGAAGAAGGCAGGAACGTTCAGGTGGGCAGTGCTATTATTGATTTAAATGTTTGAGACCGTGAAGAAGATGGGAACGTTCAGGTGGACAGTGCTATTATTGATTTAAATGTTTGAGACCGTGAAGAAGGCAGGAACGTTCAGTGTTTGAGACCGTGAAGAAGGCAGGAACGTTCAGGTGGGCAGTGCTATTATTGATTTAAATGTTTGAGACCGTGAAGAAGGCAGGAACGTTCAGGTGGGCAGTGCTATTATTGATTTAAATGTTTGAGACCGTGAAGAAGGCAGGAACGTTCAGGTGGGCAGTACTATTATTGATTTAAATGTTTGAGACCGTGAAGAAGATGGGAACGTTCAGGTGGACAGTGCTATTATTGATTTAAATGTTTGAGACCGTGAAGAAGGCAGGAATGTTCAGTGTTTGAGACCGTGAAGAAGGCAGGAACGTTCAGGTGGGCAGTGCTATTATTGATTTAAATGTTTGAGACCGTGAAGAAGGCGGGAACGTTCAGGTGGGCAGTGCTATTATTGATTTAAATGTTTGAGACTGTGAAGAAGACGGGAACGTTCAGGTGGGCAGTGCTATTATTGATTTAAATGTTTGAGACCGTGAAGAAGGCGGGAACGTTCAGGTGGGCAGTGCTATTATTGATTTAAATGTTTGAGACTGTGAAGAAGGCAGGAACGTTCAGGTGGGCAGTGCTATTATTGATTTAAATGTTTGAGACCGTGAAGAAGATGGGAACGTTCAGGTGGACAGTGCTATTATTGATTTAAATGTTTGAGACCGTGAAGAAGGCAGGAACGTTCAGTGTTTGAGACCGTGAAGAAGGCAGGAACGTTCAGGTGGGCAGTGCTATTATTGATTTAAATGTTTGAGACCGTGAAGAAGGCGGGAACGTTCAGGTGGGCAGTGCTATTATTGATTTAAATGTTTGAGACCGTGAAGAAGACGGGAACGTTCAGGTGGGCAGTGCTATTATTGATTTAAATGTTTGAGACCGTGAAGGAGGCGGGAACGTTCAGGTGGGCAGTGCTGTTATTGATTTACATGTTTGAGACCGTGAAGAAGGCGGGAACGTTCAGGTGGGCAGTGCTATTATTGATTTAAATGTTTGAGACCGTGAAGAAGGTGGGAACGTTCAGGTGGGCAGTGCTATTATTGATTAAACTGAGACCATGAAGAAGGCAGGAACGTTCAGGTGGGGCATCGCTGTTGTCACTTTTACTCTCCACTCTTAACTTGTATTTTTAAATTTTTTTTTGCAAAGCAAGGCAAGGAGTTTATTTCGTGTGTCCCCTTGGGGCATTGAAACATTACTTACATTCATCTTTTACATATATCCTATAAATATAAAAAGAGTGATGTCAAAAACAAGAAGTAGGTTCATTCGTTCAATCATTTAATATACACATGGACAAGTACTATTTCACTCATAATACAAACAAACAAAAAACAACAAAAAATCAATTTAAAAAACATGTATCAATAGACAAAACATTAATAAAAAGAGCTACGTATAACAGAAACCAAGGATTTTGTTTTGTTTTTTTCAGAAAATAATAGGTGGAACTTAATTCAATTTACCCCTATCCCTCTCCTCTCCTAACTTGTAAACAAGCACTGTATTTTAGGAACTATGAGTGTTGGAGTGTTGACCTTTTGGTAATGCGTCTGCCTAGGAAGCAAGAGAATCTGAGCGCACTGGTTCGAATCCCACAATTGCCAGTATTTTCTCCCCCTCCACTAGACCTTGAGTGGTGGTCTGGATTTGGATGAGATGATACACAAGGTCCTGTGTGCAGCATGCACTGGCCACACATACAAGAACCATGGCAATGAAAGGGTTGTCCCTGGCAAAATTATGTAGAAAATCTTTTCGATAGGAAAAGAAAATTGCAAGCAGGAAAATTTTGTTTTAAATGGGTGGCACTCTCAGTGTAGCATTGCGCTCTCCCTGTGGAGAGCAGCCTGAATTTCATACACACAAATCTGCTGTGATAAAAGAGAATAACAATACACGATACTACAATGCAGTACAATGCATTGCAATACAATGAGACAATGCTTTTTCCGTCAGCTTCAACTCATGCACCTTAATAAACAGTACGCCTGATGTATGATGTTTGTGGCTGTGAACTAGAGTAAAAACAGCTCTAATGTGATATACACTTTAAAAAAAACAAACACCAACACACCTCTAAACATTGATTTAATTACACATACTTAACCGTGACCCAACTAGTGCAGACTCCGGCAGGGGTCTGACATTCCTGTCCTGTGCAAACTACTATCCGCCTATGCGGAGAAAACGAAACTACGGCCGATAACCTCCCGGCATTTATTTTGAATGTCTTTTCCTTATTGAACTTACTTTGTTCAGGTTTCAGGATTAATTTTTTTTACCAGTATAAATCATGCAGGTGTTGCAAAGATGATTTTTTTTTTTTTTTTTAACATGAAAAAAGAATGAAAAAAAGTCTGATGCAATGTTACAGTGATGATCTTTTTTTCTTTCTTTTTTTAAATTATAGTGTAAAAAGAAAAAAAAAGATCAGTCCAATAAGATGCTTAACAAATCAACAATGATTTTTTTTTAATATAAAAAAAAAAGGGAAGAGTTAAATGTTTAAAGCGCATTGAGCTTCAAGAATGATTATGCGCTTTTGCATGATATCTTAATCGATAAGTAAGTGAGATTCATTTGCAAAAAACAAAATGGAAGGTTCAAAGATTTAAAGCACATAGAGCTTCAAGAATATGCTCTCGAGCAAGATATCGTAATCAGTAAATACATAGAGCTTCAAGAATATGCACTATAGCATGGTATCTTAATTAATCATTAATTCAAGAATATACGCCATAGCAAGACATCTTAATTGATAGATAAATAAATAAGATTAATCCATTGACCTGTGTGTGGCACCACAGACGCTCATGGATGCAGTACATAGAGAACAAGGTGGTGCCGGTGCTGGCCGGGGTCATCGCTTACCTGGACACCAACCATAACCTGGACCTCCACCCCCCACTCACCACCACCCCCCACGGCGCCCCTCCCCACACCCCCAGCCCCAGCTCCCCCCCAATGCCACCCACAGCAGTCACCCCGGGTGGCGGGGCAGCAGGGTGGGTTGGAGAGCTGTGGGTGGCGGTGCTCCAGGAGGTGTGTGAGCTGCAGTACCAGCGGCTGAGGTCCACGTCGGACAAGGAGGAGCTGGATGAGTTCACCGTGCATCACACGGGGGCCGCCTCCCTCCCTGTCTCTGCTCGCCTCCCCTTCTCCTGGCTGTTGTGGGAGTTTGTGGACAGGGCCATCACCGGGGCCAAGAGTGTGGAGGGTAGGCGTTTTGTTGGTTTGGATGTTGGGAGGCGGGGGGGGGGGGGGGGGGGGGGGGCTGGGGGGCATGGGCAGGTGCGTGCTCATCTCCTGGCTGCTCTGGGAGTTTTTGGACAGGGCCATTTGTTGGTGTGTGTGTGTGTGTGCGAGAGGGGGGGAGGGGGGATGAGGGATGTTGGTTTGGGTGTGTGTGTGTATGTGAGTATATGTATGTATGTGTGTGTGTGTGTGTGTGGGGGGCGTCTCTCTTTTTCCTGACTGCTCTGGGAGTTTGTGGACAGGGCCATTTGTTGGTGGGTGTGGGTGGGTGGGTGTGGGGGGTAGGGATGTTGGTTTGGGTGGGTGTGTGTATGTGTGTGAGTGTGTGTGTGTGAGAGAGTGTGAGTATATGTGTGTGTGTTGATGTGTGGGTATGTGTGTAGGGGGTGGGGGGGGTTCTCTCTTTTTCCTGACTGCTGTGGGAGTTTGTGGAGAGAGCCATCACTGGGGCCAAGAGTGTAGAGGGAAGGGGTTTTGTTGGTTTGTCAAATTTGTGGGTGGGTGAGAGTGGTGGTGGTGGTGTGTGTGTGTGTGTGGGGGGGGGGGTTGGTTTGTGTGTTGGGGTGTGTGTATGTCAGTGTGCGTGTGACTGTATGCATGTATTTGTATTGAGTGCAAAAAAGTCCTAGTCTGTGTGTGTGTGGTGTGTGGGATGGAGTGGGGGGCAGCTGTTAGGGAGATGCAGGTGTGGGGTGGGGGGGAGGGGAAGTGCATGTGTGTGTGTGTGTGTGTAGTCTCTGAAGTGAATGCGATGTAATCACTGAAGTGGACAAGTTGTAACACCCCATTAAGATGTTTGGGTTTTTTTTTGTGACCTTGGTTGCATGCAGTCCTTGGATCACCTTTTCACTTTTCTTTCACTTTTTTTTTTTTTTAAAATGTATTCTTCGTATGAGACTTCTTCATTTGCTGAAAACACTTACACAAACACACACACATAATGCTCATGCACTCACACACACACACACACTCACACACATGCACACACATGTGTGCACACACACTCACATACATATGTACATGACCAAATGCACACAAACCCACAATCATACACTATCCTTTGTATGCTTTCATATTCATGGACAATTTCTTTGCATCACTTTTAATGTTTCATGAGTGTGTGTTTACATTTGTCTGTGATTTATCAATTGCTCTGGTGTGTGTCCATCCTTACTCCACCCCCCCCCACCACTCCCAGCTCTCACCCATCATACCCTCAGCCCTCCAGCCTCCTTTCTTTCCAACATTCTCTCCACGCTAAGCATCAGTATGCCAGTGCAGTGCTGTCACTGATGTGGATGAGCAATGAAATCACGCTTGTGTGATGACCATGAGCTGCCATGGTTCGTTCGTTCTTTAGTTTAACGTCTTTTCACTGTAAGTGATATTAGTGTGCATGCCATGGTAGCATCAGTTAGATGCAGGACTTTTGATCCAGTTTTCACCTGTGACCAGGGTTCAGGGCCCAGTTTGATTGATTGATGTGGATAATAATAATAATAATAATGGTATTTATATAGCGCTGGATCTTGTGCAGAGACAAATCAAAGCGCTTTTGCACCAGTCATTCACACGCATGCATAACTCTAAAACTGTAGAAACTAAAGACAAGGAAGGGCAGGCAAGGGAGGCTATTTTGGGAAGAGGTGGGTTTTAAGGCCAGACTTGAAAGAGCTGAGTGTGGAGACTTGAAGAAGCGAAAGAGGAAGTTCATTCCAATCGCAAGGTCCAGAAACAGAGAAAGAACGGCGGCCAACAGTCGAGTGTTTGAATCTGGGTATGCGTAAACAGAGTGGATCCGAAGCCGATCATAGTGAGCAAGATGGAGTGTAGAGGTGAAGGCAGCCGCAGAGATAGGAAGGGGCAGTTTTGTGAATGCATCTACAACATAGAGTGCTGATCTTGTACTTTATTCGGTGTGAGACAGGGAGCCAGTGGAGATGTTGCAAAAGAGGAGTGATGTGCTCAGATCTTTTCTTTCTGAGGATGATATAGCACCTATCCTCGGTCAGAGACCAAGCTCTAAGTGCTTTACATTCACGGAGACATTTGGACCACAGGCTGCCTACCTGGGTAGAGCCGACTGACAGCTGCCACTGGGCGCTCATCATTCGTTTCCTGTGTCATTCAATCAGATTTCAGACGCACACGCATACACACTCAGACAGACATGTAACCTTTTACGTGTATGACCATTTTAATTTATTTACCCCGCCATGTAGGCAGCCATACTCCATTTTTTG